>NC_133335.1:139466331-139766331 GCF_042186555.1 Aquarana catesbeiana | reverse complement strand
CAGGCAGAATCACAGCAATTACGCCTGCGATTCAAATCGCCTAGGTGGGAATGAAGCCTTCCAGGCAGGACATGGAAAAAAGTCAATTACAGCACTGGGATTCAGGGCTCACAGGGAGGCTGGAGTACAGGAGTATCTTATAGCATACAGAACACAGAAGTAACAATATGTTGAGGAACACTGAAGTGCCTAGGATACAGTTGAGATACCCAGGATACAGTCATAACGAGTTTAGGACAGGAAGGATACCTATTGTACTGAGAGGGGAGAAACTAGCCTGACCGCATGTACAGCAAGGACTCTTGGAAGGGTCCAGAGTCTAAGAAACTACCTGGGTCTTCTCTAGAACTCCAGAGGGTGGCGATGGGTTGCACTGCAGACGGTTCCCAAATTGCCATTCTCTGACTCACCTGAGCAGGCAGCTACTCGGAACCAGTGTTGCCAACTCCACCTAAGTGAAATTTACTGACAGGACAGCAAAAATTTACAAACAGCACCCATTTTTTTTACTGGCAAAAAACATGACATTTACTGACAGAGCTACATTTTTTTACCGACACTTCAAAAAAGTACATAAAATCATCATTTTAAGTGCAAAGCAGTGCAAATATATAAGCTATAAACATATAGCTAGTGCTACTAGCAATGTGTTTAAGTTATAAGAAAAGTCAAAAAAACATATTTCTCCATTAACATGAAGGTCAGGTAAAATAACCCAGCCAGCACAAAGTTCCCCCATATATCAGAGTCTGCAGGATTGGCCCCTACAGTGAAAGGCAAACTCTGTAAAGGGGAATGCTGCAGATCATAATGTCAGGTGGGAATGCTGCAGACTTTGGTTTAAACATAGGTGTGCGCAGCCTCTTGCATTAGGGTGTGCACCCCAAAGCTCAAATACATATGCATGTGTATATGTACTGATGGTGTCAGTAGGGCAGTGGACAGTGTAATTTTGTTAATTTTCTTTTCCCCAAATTTTTGGGCTTGTGTAACATTTTTTTTTGGGGGGGGGGGTGAAATATCAGTGGTCTAAACAGGGGGGAATATGCAGCACACAAGGCAATTAGGGTGTGCCCAGGCACACCTGGCACACCCTGTGCGCACGCCTATGGTTGTAAACCAGAGCTCCCCCTTACATCAGAGTTCACAGCGTTCTACTTTACATCAGAGTTTCCACTTACATCAGGGTTTGCAGCATTGCCTTTACATCAGAGTTCCTCTTTACATCAGGGTCTGCAGAGCCCCCCCTTGCACTGTAAGAGGGAATCCTGCAGACTCTAATGTAAAGGGGAACTCTGAAGACACTGATTTAACCACTTGCTTACTGGGCACTTAAACCCCCCTCCTGTCCAGACCAATTTTCAGCTTTCAGCGCTGACGCACTTTGAATGACAATTGCGCGGTCATACAACACTGTACCCAAATGAAATTTTTTACATTTTTTCCCCACAAATAGAGCTTTCTTGTGGTGGTATTTAATCGCAGCTGGGGTTTTTATTTTTTGCTAAACAAACAAAAAAAGATGGAAATTTTTGAAAAAAAAAAAAATCATGTTTAATAGTTTGTTATAAAATTTTGCAAACAGGTAATTTTTCTCCTTCATTGATATGCACTGATGAGGCGGCACTGGTGGGCACTGATAGGCTGCATTGATGGGCATGGATAGGCACAGATAAGGCGGCACTGATAGTCACAGTTAAGGTGGCACTGATAGGCACAGTTAAGGCGGTACTGATAGGCACAGTTAAGGCAGCACTGATGGGGACAGATAAGGCGGTACTGATGGGCACAGATAAGGCAGCACTGATGGCCACTGATGGGCGCTGATGGGTGGCACTGGGTGGCACTGATGGGTGGCACGGATGGGTGGCATGGATAGGTGGGACTGATGGGCACTGAGAGGTACCACTGATGGGGGGCACTGATGGGCGGCACTGATGGGGGGCACTGATGGGTGGCACTGATGGGCAGTGATGGGCGGCACTGATGGGCACTTATGGGCACTGGTAGGTGACACTGATGGGCAGAATAGGAGGAGCCAGGAGCGCCTGGTGCTGAGGGACCCCAGAAGATGAGGATCGGGGCCACTCTGTGCAAAACCCTTGCATAGAGTAGATAAGTACAACATGTTAGTTATTTAAAAAAAAAAAAACGAACCTTTACAACCCCTTTACTAAAGTTCTTGTGTAAGGGTAAGCTGTACACCATCTACAGCATCTACACCAGCAATCTTGGGACAATATCCATCCTCAGTGGCTCACCAAAGGGGCAAAAAGCCCAGAAACACACTGCCTGGGTGTCTCCAGTATTATTGCTGGCAGTTGTTTACAATTACCCGCTTCTAGGTGAGTCAGTGCTACTGCTGCTGTGTGTGAAATCTAGACTCTTCTCCGGACCTATTATGTGGCATCCTGTGATGTGATTACCTCGCTCTATGTACACCAAGGCTGGATTACCCTATTTTAAATGTCAGTGGATGCATATTTCTTCATGATTAACCCCTTGGAGGCGACACCTCCTGGCCCTTTAAGGGGTTTAGAACCTCGGGAGGCGGGGTGGGGTTTATGATCATGTGACCGCCCTGATTGACTGTCATGGCGGTCACATGAGCGGAAAGGTCCCGATCGCTGCTTTCTGTTAGCTACCGGTAACTGTGCAGGGTGCACGCTCTCTGGCAAAGCCGTATCCCACCAATTCACGCAAATATGTGGCCGCTCCGCACCAAAGCCCACCTGCCGAGAGGCCGCATATGGGTTAAAGTGTTTGATTTTACTGACACCACTCTGCACTCTGCCTTGCTGTTTACAGTTTAAATAAATAGCTCATAGTATGCATTAGAGCGAAACCCATTGATTTAACCATCTCCCAAAACAACCATGAGTGGTAAATGTCACCAAGTAGCTGGTTTCATAACTGATTTTAAATATATAGAATAAGCACACCAAATAGCAAAAAAGCTTAGCTTAGCAAATAAATACAATTATACAATAGGTACAAATATATTCAATGTGACGGTACGAGGCCCTGCCACGGTATTAGTTTAGCAAATTGGTATAAAAAGTACACAGGATTTCCAAAGATGCAGTTTGAGAGGCTCTGGAATATTTATTGTGAACGAAAGCTGTACTCTATGTTTTCTCTGGGCTTGGTAGTTCCGGATCGGGGCCTGGAGTTTGGAGGTTCCAAAGTGTCTTGGGTGGGAAAGAACCTTCAATCCTGTGTCCAGGCTTTGCTTGACTCTTGCAGCCTGTGTAAGGGTACAGCTTTGCAGGGTCGTTATATAGTAACTGTCATGTTTATCATGCCTTGTGATATGCCTTTAAATTTTATATGTATTATTCTGTCCCTGGTTCCTCCCCTTCCTGTATCTCAGCTTATTCTGTATAGTTAGCCCCGCCCTTCTCCCAGTAATGCATTTCTGCACACATGTGGACTGGATCACATTATGATATTTTGACCTATCCGGTGTTCATTGTTGTAAGATTCTCACAGTTTATGGATTAATCTGTTTATCCAAATAAGATTGGGGTTATCAACATCTCAACACAACTAACTGTAAGTTACGGAGATCACACTTTCAATGCTTAGATTGGAGAGGAAGAACAGTAAGCCAGGCTTGAGGATAGCTCAGTGCAATTGGAGTTGCAGTTGCTGCCATTCAGACATCTGGTATGTGAAGATAGAGGTGTGCTCCAGCCAAGAGAGGTGGCCTACTGGGGAGACAAAACTCCATGTTGGAGAGATTCCCTTACCCACGGCCAGGTAGAGTTGAGACAGCTAAGCGAGTCAGCAGAGCAGCCAGAGCTGAGGAAACCAGAGAATCGAGGAAGGGGATCTGTGAGTCTCAAGAGTCGGAGAGCCCAGTGTCCTGGGCAGTGGCAGCTGGCGAAGTTTTAGGATGGAGGGGCGCCCTTCCTTTTTGACCCCATCCCACTTCACATAAGCCCCACCCCTTATAGAATCCACCCACTCTGTCCCCTGTATTCCACTTGCTTCCACCCATAGTGTCAGACGTATACAGCTCAGCATCACAGGACAGAGTATACAGCCCCAGAATCACAGGACAGAGTATACAGCTCAGCATCACAGATAGGGTATATAGCTCAGCTTTACAGATACGTGTCAGAAACCAGGAATCAAACCGAGACAGAAGTACAGTTAAATCACACTTGTTTAATAATAATAAAAAAAGGTATACATAGTAAACGTAGTCAAAACATAGCCATAGTTCAGCAACCAGAACGGATAGTCAGACAAGCTAAAACATCGGGGAGCCAGAGATCAGCGTAGTAGAACAGCAAGCAGGATCTGGAGCCAGAAGGAATGTCAGCCAAGCAAGTCTTTAACAGGAACACAGGAGAGCGTCTCTAGAGATGTGATCAAGGCGAAGGCAGAGATCATCTGGGCTGGACGGCTTAAGTAAGCAGGACTGACGAGCAGGATATCATCAACAGGTGAGTCACTGTGGAGAGATAGGAGCTGGCAATTAGCCGAAAGCTGAGCGGCCCATAGGGTATATAGATCAGCATTACAGATAGGGTATATAGATCAGCATCACAGAAAGGCTATACAGCTCAGCATCACAGATAGGGTATATAGATCAGCATCGTGGATAGGGTATATAGATCAGAATCACAGATAGGGTATATAGATCAGAATCACAGATAGGGTATATAGATCAGCATCACAGATAGTATATAGATCAGCATCACAGATAGTATATACTGTAGATCAGCATCACAGATAGTATATAGATCAGCATTGCAGATAGTGTATATAGATCAGCATCAACAGGTCCCACTGACTTGCCTCCTGATTGGCAGGGAGGCACTGTGGTGTGAAAATAGCGAAAATTCATTCACTATGGTCACACAATTTGCCATCATAGTGTGCCCCAAGCACACCCTTTTTTAAAGTCTATTAGAGCCTCTGGCTCTTAACAGGTGCTCAAAAAAAACCACCCCCTCCCAACACCGCCATAGGAGTCCATGCATCCAGGGTCCTGAAAGGGGCCGGGCGCATGCATAGGGAGGGCGGCGCCCATGCACCGACAATGCACGGGCTGCCACTGGTCCTGGGAGAACCCTACCCAGGGAGGCCAGGAGTGGGGCCTGAGTAGTAAGGTGCTGCTAACACAGGCTGAGTGAATCTGAGGAGCCCATGGTCAGGGAGATCAAAGAGAGCAGTGGTACTGCTGACTGAAGAGAGAGGTAGCTTGGTATTTTCAATTATTTGTTCTACAGGGAGAAACTGTAACTCCTGCATGGGCAACCCATTTTTGTTGGACTGAAACTTTGTTTTTCTGTTTAAGAAAAGTGAGCTACCAGGCCCTTAACAATAGTTCAGACTGACGTGAACTCCCTTCAAAAGTGCATCTACCACGAAAGCTAAATATCCCACAGATCACATCAAGTACAGTATCTCATATTACCTCAAATATAATATAGCATATCAAAGTACTAAAAGGACACACTTACTGAACGTAGAAATACGCAATATGGCAGAAATTGATATGGATATGTAAAGATTTGTTTTCATAAACTGATTGTAAGTTCATATATACCATAATAATGCAAGAGAAGCAAGCCGATTCGTTGTACATTTGGATAATGATATGTCCTTGGCAATGTCATTTGATGTATGTTTTTGTTTTTGTTTTAAGGAAGAGTTTTTTCTCTTCCTAAGTTTTATACATAAAAAGAAAATCTGATTTAAAAAAATATATATATAATATAGCATAGATATTCACTCCACTGGTTAATCCAACTGACAAAAATACATGCATTTATACAATTAGCAACTAATTAGGCAAGCCAGAGGACTAATAGTAACCGTTGGATCTAATGGAGGCTATTCAATCTGATTGTTCAGTGTATGGCTAACTTAAAGAGGTTGTAACCCTAAAAAAAAAAAAAAATCCTCTTTCCTTGTAGCAGATTAAACAGCACAGTGCTTGTGCTATCTAATCTGTCCCTCTCTAAGCTGTAAAAAATCTGGTTGATCCTGCTTGTTCCTGTGTCCCCTTTAGTGTGCTGATCAAGGTAATCATTGCTGCTGATTCATGATTACCATGATCAGGTTACATGCCTTCGTCATCCTGCTGCTCTCCCCCTTACTCTCTGCCTGTCATCTCCTGTGTGTGTGAGCCGTCTCCGCACCCCCCTGCTGCCGCTATTAGTAGTTGGCAGTAAAGTTAAAGAAATATTACCCCAGATGAAGTCTATTCAGACGAAACGCGTTGGTTGAAGTGCTGCTACTACCATTGTGCCATCTTATGCAAAGTATCTTTAATTGACATATGAGTGTTCAAGTTTTACTCTTTTTATATTAAACCAATTTGAAAAGGTATCACGCTATTTGGACCTTTTTTTATTCTTTTGGTCTTACCGTGTGAGCTGATTTCACCTCCTCGAATGTCCTCCCATTGGTGAGCCTTCATTGGTGTCACATACTGTTCCAAGTCAGCAATACCGCTACCATTAAAAGTTCTGGTGATTTTCCATCTACCAAGGTGCTTTTGACACCCAAGCTTTTTTTTGACTTGGGAGGTATATGCCCCTTCAAGTCCAACATATCTTGTAAGCCTTTAACCAATTGGTGGCAGTGTCTTCACGAGAATTCCTCACAAGATTTCTTCACTTGATATTTTCACAAACTGTTCTGCATTGATGTATACGGTGGGGATGGAAAGTATTCAGACCCCCTTAAATTTTTCACTCGTTTTTATATTGCAACCATTTGCTAAAATCATTTAAGTTAATTTTTTCCCTCATTAATGTACACACAGCACCCCATATTGACAGAAAAACATAGAATTGTTGACATTTGTGCAGATTTGTTAAAAAAGAAAAACTGAAATATCACATGGTCCTAAGTATTCAGACCCTTTACTGTGACACTCATTTAACTCAGGTGCTGTCCATTTCTTCTGATCATCCTTGAGATGGTTCTACACCTTCATTTGAGTCCAGCTGTGTTTGATTATACTGATTGGACTTGATTAGGAAAGCCACACACCTGTCTATATAAGACCTTACAGCTCACAGTGCATGTCAGAGCAAATGAGAATCATGAGGTCAAAGGAACTGCCTGAAGAGCTTGGAGACAGAATTGTGGCAAGGCACAGATCTGGCCAAAGTTACAAAAAAAAGTTCTGCTGCACTTAAGGTTCCTAAGAGCACAGTGGCCTCCATAATCCTCACAGAAAAGCCTCACAGAAAATGCCAGCTCTCTAGTAGACAGTTATCTTCACCCCCATGTTACCTCACTTTTTTCGTATATCAAGGATACAATTGATCTCCTTAGAACCATTTAAGGTATTTCCCTTCCCCCAAACACCTGGCTTGTAGCCCTTGACGTAGAATGCCTCTATAATGCTATTCCCCATGATAAAGGAATTAAGGTCATACAACATCACTTAGATGAAAGAGGTCCTTCTTTTGCCAAATATAATATATTCGTACTGGATTTGCTTGATTACATTGTGAAACATAATGTATTCCAATTTGATTCTTCCCACTACCTCCAGGTACAGGGAGTTGCAATGGGGACCAAATGTGCCCCCTCTTATGCAAACCTGTACCTGGGGGGTGGGAAAAGGAGGTTTTCTCTAGAGAGGATCTGAATCATCTTCATCAAAGTCATCGCCTGGTACTGTTATTTTCTGGTCTGGGACTCAATCTGAATTAAATTACTTATAATTTCAGTTAAAAATTTTAACCTGAAATTCACCATGCACTGTAGTCAGAGCAATATTAGCTTTTTAGATTTGGTCATCTCTATTGATACACAAGGCAAACTCGATTCATCTCTATATAGGAAGCCCTCAGCGGGAAACACCATTCTCCACGCTCAAAGCTCTCACTCCATCTCTTTAGTAAAAAGCATCCCTTATAACCAGTACTTGCGGCTGAAACGAAATTGTAGCAAGGACTCTGATTTCCAAATTGCTGCTAGGGACCTCTATGACAGATTAAAAATTAGAGGTTACAGCCATGCTTGTCTCAAAAAAGCGTTCAATCGGGTTAATGCCAAAAATAGAAGTTCAATGATTTTTAGAGTTATTACTCGCTATTCAAGCCAACATAAAGAAATTAGACAAATACTGACCAAATTTTGGCCACTTTTGTCAGCAGACCCTATTGCAAGGAAATATATCAAGGATTTCCCTGAGATTACCTTCAGACGAGCTCCGTCCCTTAAGGATCGTCTGGTTCACAGCCATTTCGAAACTATCTCTGTATCCACAACTCAAACTAACTGGGGCACCTTTCCCTGTGGGGCCTGTGATGTTTGCCAATTTGTTGATCGAAAAACTAAATGTAAACTTCCTAATGGCAAATGGCATTCTATCCAATGTAGGGTCACTTGCCAGACACCAGGGGTTATTTATTTGGCCCAGTGTCTGTGCGGTGGCTTCTACATCGGTAAGACGAAGCGACAGTTTTTCAAACGAATAAGAGACCATATTAAACCAACTAAGAAAAATAACATGGATACGGCCATCAGCTGACATGTTAGCATACATCATGATTTTAACCCCCAATTTATTACATTTTTGGCACTTGAACATGTCCCCCTGGATTCCCGTGGGGGCAGTGTGCTGATCGCATTCTGTTACAGCTTGAGGCTTGTTGGATTTATGATCAAGCTACAGCATTTCCTGGATTCAACGAGAGCCTAAGTTTCAAGTCCTTTCTTTAACTCCAATGAATGTCTACCTCCTATGCATTATTCTCCATGGTTATTCTCCATGGTTAACATGTACATTACACATTCTTGACTGTCTTTCATTCATGAAATTAATTTAATTAACAACTCATTATTTGTTTTTAAGGTGAGCTTGGTTCTTTATTCAGATACCCAGATGGGCCAGAGCTTCAGTGGTCCAGCTCTTGTGTCCCCCTGCCCCCCCTCACTGGTTTTCCTCCTAGCTCTTTCCTGCCGGTTCTCAGTTCCCCCCCTCCGACGATTTGGTCTTCAGTGGTCATACGGATGCCCAGGGCATGTATTGATACTATCAGTGCCTAGCTGCACCTCCGGGATTTCCTAATTCCTTGGGTGACACTCAGTGTTGCCCTATATTGCACCTCCATCAGTGTCAATTTTTCATCTTCACTACATCCCATGGGCTCATGCTACGGTGCTGGGTGCATTCACGTCCGCCCCAGGGTTTCTGCGAATGGACCTGGCTCCTCCTTCCCCTGCAAGGCCTTATGGGTAGTGTAGTTTTAGGGACTCCTCGGCCTTTCGCGCATGCGCTCTGGCGTTTTTTCATCCGCATCGAGCAGGTGACGTCACACGCCGGCTCGTTGGAGGACAGATAAGACCGGCTTGTCTGGCTGCTTGTTCAGCCAGAGCCGGAGGGCTAGACCTTATAGTGTGGCGGTGACATTGGTAAGCGAGGCTGCTGCTGACTACTTGTACTCTATTTTTCTTGATTAATCCACTGTTTACCATATACCTCCTCTATAAATTCTACCTTAGCATTCGCTTCTTGGCTAAAATTCATTCTCACAAGTAAGGGCTCTGCTGGTAAGCAGAGGGCTCCGCATGGTCGGTGGTGGTAAGCCAGATGGTGAAGAGCGCCCCTTAAGTCACTGTTGCCCGTGAGCGCCCGGCCCCTACCACAGCATCCCCTGCTGGCCAGGAGGTCCAGCGATCAGAGGGCAGGCTATCTGAGTCGGATTTGGATGTGCCAGGACTGGCAGCGGACCTGTCGGGGTCTCTACAGGGATCTGGAGTGGTGGCTGGTCGGTCGGTTTCCCCTGGGCAGCCTGGTAAGTCCTCTTCTTTTTCTTTACCTTTATATTCTCCTATGTCCATGTTGTCTGTGTCTCCCCCGCCCCCCCTGCCGTCACCTCCTCTGGGGAACGGGGTGGGGGCCATGGGTGTGGGCAGTGTCCCGGGGGCTGGGGAAGGGTTGCTGCAGCAATTAATGGTGTCGTTGTTAGCGGGCTGCAGAGATATGGTGAGCAGGGGCGTCACAGCGGTGCCACAATCTCACTCACCAGCATGGGTGGTCAGATGCACGACCGGTCGCCTCCCCCCACCAGAAGTCCCGCTATCGGCCGCAGTGGGTCCGCAGGCTTTGGCGGCAGTAACTGGGGCGGCTGGAGTTCTCTCGGCAGTGGTGGGGCCCCGCAGGTGAGTACAGGGAGGAGCCACCCCTCTGGCAGCAGCAGGAGCTTCTCAGGTGAGTTCGGGGGCGGGTGCTACTCCCCCAGCAGTGGCTGGAACCTCAAAGGTGAGTATGGGGGGAGGGCGCCACTGCAGGGTCGTTGGACGCGTATGGGATTCGGCTGGCGGACGCGGCTCGCTGTGAGGTCTTTGTTTGCTACGATGGCTCCCTGGGGGCTCACTTAAAAGCAGAGATGAGGGAGAAGATCTGGAAGGGTGACTACATGGAGATCTTTTCGGTGCTGTCGCTTGAGAAGTTTAATTCAGATAAGGTCAAGCCAGATGAGAGCAAAAAGGAAGAAGAGGAAAAACGGCATTATTGCCTTATCCCGCGAACATTTGCAAATTGGATGCAAACCTTTAACATTCTAGCTAGTGTTATAGGGGAGAAGAATTGTTCGGCCCTATTCTGCTATCTCGATTCTATTAGTGAGACCCAAAGGGTGTATGGGGGGGTGGCATGGCTGCGCTACAATGAGCAGTTCCGGCAATGGAAGGCAGTGAGCCCAACAATGTGTTGGGATCACAAGGACATTGGTTTGTGGATGAAGCACATGACGCAAGCCAGGGTCGCGCCGCAGCCCTTTCATTGGGGGGCCGGGGGTGCCCAAGCCTCTTCACCATTGGCCAGTAAGCGCAAGGGTTTCTGTTGGCAGTTCAATGAGGGTACTGGCAAATTCAGGGGATCATGTTGTTTTCGGCACGAGTGTTCAGGTTGCGAAGGAGCACATTCCTTGTCAAAATGCTTCAAGAGAGGAAAAAAACGGGCGACGCTGGAAAAAGGGATGACGACGGTGAAAGTGAAAAAAACAGAGGAGGCGGCGCGGACGCTGTGGTTGGGCTTTAAGGAGGGTTTCCCGATTCCCAGCAAATTGGCAGAAGTCCCTCCCGTCTTGGCCAACCTGCAGTCAGCATATGATCACCTGGATGTGGTTTCTAGTAAACTGCGGAACGAGGTAGCATTGGGTAGGATGGCGGGTCCATTCGCGGTACCGCCAGTTGAGGACTTGGTGGCATCGCCGTTGGGGGTGGTCCCTAAGAGAGAACCAAATCAGTTTTGGCTTATTGTGACTTATGCCTCCTTTGACGAAGCAGTGCGATAGGTGCAGCGGTTTGGTAGGGGGGGCGCTTATGGCAAAGCCCGACATTGAGTCGGCCTTTCGTTTGTTGCCGGTGCATCCGGATAGTGTGCGTTTATTGGGATGTAGTTAGGAAGGGGAGTATTTCATGAATAGATGCCTGCCTATGGGTTGTGCTATCTCCTGTTCTTATTTTGAGTTGTTCAGTTCATTTCTGGAGTGGGTGGTCAAGGATTTGTCGGGCCTTTGCCTTTGCTCAATTTTGTACTATTTGGATGATTTTTTGGTGATAGGCCCTCCGGACGATCGTTCTTGTTTGATCCTGTTGGCCACCATTCAGGACGTTTTTCAAGTTTTCGGGGTCCCGCTGGCAGAGGACAAGATGGAAGGTCCGGTACCAGTATTGAAGTTATTGGGTATCATTATTGATACCGAGCGGATGGAGTTCCGGCTGCCAAGCGACAAGCTGGAGGATCTTAAGAGGACGGTGGCTGTGGCTCGCTGGTCCAAGGTACAGTGGGGGACTTGCAGTCATTGTTGGGGAAACTCAACTTTGCATGCCGCATTATGCTGATGGGGAGGGTGTTCTGCAGGCGATTGGCGGTGGCTACAGCTGGGGTCAAGGCCCAGCATCATTTTCTGGGACGGGACCACAGGGATGATTTAACCACTTGCCGACCGCCTCACGACGATATATGTCGGCAGAATGGCACGGGCAGTCAGAATCACGTACCTGTACGTGATCTGCCTCCCGTGGGCGGGGGGTCCGATCGGACCCCCCCCCGGTGCCCGAGGCGGTCGGCTTTTGTCCAGCGGCGATCGGAGGTGAAGGGGAGGCCATCCATTCATGGACCCCCCTCGCGATCGCCGCCGGCCAATCGAATCATTCCTATGCTGCTGTATGCTAAACAGCAGCAAAGGAAATTATGTCATCTCGGCTCGGTATTTTCCGTTCCGGCGCCGAGGAGAGAAGACATCACTGTGAGTGTAAAACACACACACATCACAGTAAACACGCCAGGCACACAAAACACCCCCCTTTACCTCCCGATCCCCCCCCCCAATCACCCCTCCCCCCCGTCACACTGACACCAAGCAGTTTTTTTTTTTTTCTGATTACTGCATGGTGTCAGTTTGTGACAGTTAGTGTGGTGGGGCAGTTAGTGTTAGCCCCCTTTAGGTCTAGGGTACCCCCTAACCCCACCTAATAAAGTTTTAACTCCTTGATCACCCCCCCGTCGCCAGTGTCACTAAGCAATCATTTTTCTGATCGCTGTATTAGTGTCACTGGTGACGCTAGTTAGGGAGGTAAATATTTAGGTTCGCCGTCAGCGTTTTATAGCGACAGGGACCCCCATATACTACCTAATAAAGGTTTTAACCCCTTGATTGCCCCCTAGTTAACCCTTTCACCACTGATCACCGTATAACCTTTACGGGTGACGCTGGTTAGTTCGTTTATTTTTTATAGTGTCAGGGCACCCACCGTTTATTACCGAATAAAGGTTTAGCCCCCTGATCGCCCAGCGGTGATATGCGTCGCCCTAGGCAGCGTCAGATTAGCGCCAGTACCGCTAACACCCACGCACGCAGCATACGGCTCCCTTAGTGGTATAGTGTCTGAACGGATCAATATCTGATCCGATCAGATCTATACTAGCGTCCCCAGCAGTTTAGGGTTCCCAAAAACGCAGTGTTAGCGGGATCAGCCCAGATACCTGCTAGCACCTGCGTTTTGCCCCTCCGCCCGGCCCAGCCCAGCCCACCCAAGTGCAGTATTGATCGATCACTGTCACTTACAAAACACTAAACACATAACTGCAGCGTTCGCAGAGTCAGGCCTGATCCCTGCGATCGCTAACAGTTTTTTTGGTAGCGTTTTGGTGAACTGGCAAGCACCAGCCCCAGGCAGCATCAGGTTAGCGCAAGTACTGCTAACACCCACGCAGGCACCGTACACCTCCCTTAGTGGTATAGTATCTGAACGGATCAATATCTGATCTGATCACATCTATACTAGCGTCCCCAGCAGTTTAGGGTTCCCACAAACGCAGTGTTAGCGGGATCAGCCCAGATACCTGCTAGCACCTGCGTTTTGCCCCTTCGCCCAGCTCAGCCCAGCCCAGCCTACCCATGTGCAGCATCGATCGATCACTGTCACTTACAAAACACTAAACGCATAACTGTAGCGTTCGCAGAGTCAGGTCTGATCCCTGCGATCGCTAACAGTTTTTTTGGTAGCGTTTTGGTGAACTGGCAAGCACCAGCGGCCTAGTACACCCCGGTCGTAGTCAAACCAGCACTGCAGTAACACTTGGTGACGTGGTGAGTCCCATAAGTGCAGTTCAAGCTGGTGAGGTGGCAAGCACAAGTAGTGTCCCGCTGCCACCAAGAAGAAGACAAACACAGGCCCGTCGTGCCCATAATGCCCTTCCTTCTGCATTTGCCAATCCTAATTGGGAACCCACCACTTCTGCAGCGCCCGTACTTCCCCCATTCACATCCCCAACCAAATGCAGTCGGCTGCATGAGAGGCATTTTTATGTCCTCCCGAGTACCCCTACCCAACGAACCCCCCAAAAAAGATGTTGTGTCTGCAGCAAACACGCTATTATTGTCCCTCCTTTCCTGACAATCCTGGTCTATGCATTGGTGAATGTTTTGAACGCTACCATACACTAGTTGAGTATTAGCGTAGGGTACAGCATTGCACAGACTAGGCACACTTTCACAGAGTCTCCCAAGATGCCATCGCATTTTGAGAGACCTGAACCTGGAACCGGTTACAGTTATAAAAGTTAGTTACAAAAAAAAGTGTAAAAAAATAAATAAATAAAAAATAAAATAAAATAGTTGTCGTTTTATTGTTCTCTCTCTCTCTATTCTCTCTCTATTGTTCTGCTCTTTTTTACTGTATTCTATTCTGCAATGTTTTATTGTTATTATGTTTTATCATGTTTGCTTTTCAGGTATACAATTTTTTATACTTTACCGTTTACTGTGTTTTATTGTTAACCATTTTTTTGTCTTCAGGTACGCCATTCACGACTTTGAGTGGTTATACCCGAATGATGCCTGCAGGTTTAGGTATCATCTTGGTATCATTCTTTTCAGCCAGCGGTCGGCTTTCATGTAAAAGCAATCCTAGCGGCTAATTAGCCTCTAGACTGCTTTTACAAGCAGTGGGAGGGAATGCCCCCCCCCCACCGTCTTCCGTGTTTTTCTCTGGCTCTCCTGTCTTAACAGGGAACCTGAGAATGCAGCCGGTGATTCAGCCAGCTGACCATAGAGCTGATCAGAGACCAGAGTGGCTCCAAACATCTCCATGGCCTAAGAAACCGTAAGCTACGAGCATTTCATGACTTAGATTTCACCGGATGTAAACAGCGCCATTGGGAAATTGGGAAAGCATTTTATCACACCGATCTTGGTGTGGTCAGATGCTTTGAGGGCAGAGGAGAGATCTAGGGTCTAACAGACCCCAATTTTTTCAAAAAAGAGTACCTGTCACTACCTATTGCTATCATAAGGGATATTTACATTCCCTGAGATAACAATAAAAATGATTAAAAAAAAAAATGAAAGGAACAGTTTAAAAATAAGATAAAAAAGCAAAAAAATAATAAAGAAAAAAAAAAATAAAGCACCCCTGTCGCCCCCTGCTCTCGCGCTAAGGCGAACGCAAGCGTCAGTCTGTCGTCAAATGTAAACAGCAATTGCACCATGCATGTGAGGTATCACCGCGAAGGTCAGATCGAGGGCAGTAATTTTAGCAGTAGACCTCCTCTGTAAATCTAAAGTGGTAACCTGTAAAGGCTTTTAAAGGCTTTTAAAAATGTATTTAATTTGTTGCTACTGCACATTTGTGTGCAATTGTAAAGCATGTCATGTTTGGTATCCATGTACTCGGCCTAAGATCATCTTTTTTATTTCATCAAACATTTGGGCAATATAGTGTGTTTTAGTGCATTAAAATTTTAAAAAGTGTGTTTTTTCCCAAAAAAATGCGTTTGAAAAATCGCTGCGCAAATACTGTGTGAAAAAAAAAATGAAACACCCACCATTTTAATCTGTAGGGCATTTGCTTTAAAAAAATATATAATGTTTGGGGGGTTCAAAATAATTTTCTTGCAAAAAAAAATAATTTTTTCATGTAAACAAAAAGTGTCAGAAAGGGCTTTGTCTTCAAGTGCTTGAGAAAATTGAGTACTATCCGTGATACTTTTTTTATTTGCACTAACATACAATTTTTCAGGACAAGCTTTCGGGGTATGTCCCCTTCTTCAAGGTCCAAGCAGTACTGATTCACAAATTTTTAAGCAGAATGTTAAAGTTGTTAGAAGAGTGGGTGATGTGTGACATAAGCTTCTAAATGTTGTGCATAAAATGCCAGGACAGTTCAAAACCCCCCCAAATGACCCCATTTTGGAAAGTAGACATCCCAAGCTATTTGCTGAGAGGCATGTCGAGTCCATGGAATATTTTATATTGTGACACAAGTTGCGGGAAAGAGACAATTTTTTTTTTTTTTTGCACAAAGTTGTCACTAAATGATATATTGCTCAAACATGCCATGGGAATATGTGAAATTACACCCCAAAATACATTCTGTTGCTTCTCCTGAGTACGGAGATACCACATGTGTGAGACTTTTTGGGAGTCTAGCCGCGTACGGGACCCCGAAAACCAAGCACTGCCTTCAGGCTTTCTAAGGGCTTAAATTTTTGATTTCACTCTTCGCTGCCTATCACAGTTTCGGAGGCCATGGAATGCCCAGGTGGCACAAAATGACCCCATTTTGGAAAGTAGACACCCCAAGCTATTTGCTGAGAGGTATAGTGAGTATTTTGCAGACCTCACTTTTTGTCACAAAGTTTTGAAAATTGAAAAAAGAAAAAAAAATGTTTTTTCTTGTCTTTCTTCATTTTCAAAAACAAATGAGAGCTGCAAAATACTGACCATGCCTCTCAGCAAATAGCTTGGGGTGTCTACTTTCCAAAATGGGGTCATTTGGGGGGGTTTTGTGCCACCTGGGCATTCCATGGCCTCTGAAACTGTGATAGGCAGTGAAGAGTGAAATCAAAAATTTACACCCTTAGAAATCCTGAAGGCGGTGATTGGTTTTCGGGGCCCTGTACGCGGCTAGGCTCCCAAAAAGTCCCACACATGTGGTATCCCCATACTCAGGAGAAGCAGCTAAGTGTATTTTGGGGTGCAATTCCACATATGCCCATGGCCTGTGTGAGCAATATATCATTTAGTGACAACTTTGTGCAAAAAAAAAAAAAAAAAATTGTCACATTCCCACAACTTGTGTCAAAATATAAAATATTCCATGGACTCAACATGCCTCTCAGCAAATAGGTTGAGGTGTCTACTTTCCAAAATGGGGTAATTTGGGGGGTTTTGTGCCATCTGGGCATTTTATGGCCTTCAAAACTGTGATAGGTAGTGAGGAGTGAAATCAAAAATTTACGCCCTTAGAAATCCTGAAGGCGGTGATTGGTTTTCGGGGCCCCTTACGCGGCTAGGCTCCCAAAAAGTTCCACACATGTGGTATCCCCATACTCAGGAGAAGCAGCTGAATGTATTTTGGGGTGCAATTCCACATATGCCCATGGCCTGTGTGAGCAATATATCATTTAGTGACAACTTTTTGTAATATTTTTTTTTTTTTTTGTCATTATTCAATCACTTGGGGCAAAAAAAAATTAATATTCAATGGGCTCAACATGCCTCTCAGCAATTTCCTTGGGGTGTCTACTTTCCAAAATGGGGTCATTTGGGGGGGTTGTACTGCCCTGCCATTTTAGCACCTCAAGAAATGACATAGGCAGTCATAAACTAAAAGCTGTGTAAATTCCAGAAAATGTACCCTAGTTTGTAGACGCTATAACTTTTGCACAAACCAATAAATATACGCTTATTGACATTTTTTTTACCAAAGACATGTGGCTGAATACATTTTGGCCTAAATGTATGACTAAAATTGAGTTTATTGGATTTTTTTATAACAAAAAGTAGAAAATATCATTTTTTTTCAAAATTTCGTTTTTTTTCTGTTTATAACGCAAAAAATAAAAGCCGCAGAGGTGATCAAATACCATCAAAAGAAAGCTCTATTTGTGGGAAGAAAAGGACGCAAATTTTGTTTGGGTACAGCATTGCATGACTGCGCAATTAGCAGTTAAAGCAACGCAGTGCCAAATTGTAAAAAGTGCTCTGGTCAGGAAGGGGGTAAATCCTTCCGGGGCTGAAGTGGTTAAAGGTTTGGGCGGAGTTTTTGGAACAGTACAATGGTAGGTCTTTTTGGCTTGGGCCTGCAGTGCAGGCACAGGAACTGGAGTTGTTCACGGGCCCAGCAGGATCTGTGGGTTTCGCAGCTTACTTTCAGGGGAGGTGGTGTGCGGCACGATGGCCGGAGGAGTTGGCGGGGTCCCCGTTGATTAGGAACTTGATGTTGCTGGAATTGTTCCCTATTGTGTTGGCAGTGGAGCTCTGGGAGGCGGAGTTCAGAGACCAGAGGGTCCGTTTTCATTGTGATAACCTGGGGGTGGTGCATGCAATCAATTCACTGTCGGCATCATCTTTGCCGGTGGTACGTTTGTTGCGTCATTTGGTGTTACGTTGTCTGATGTTTAACATTGTTGTGTGTGCCGTGCATATCCCGGTAGTTGAGAATGAAATGGCTGATGCACTTTCTCGCTTACAGTGGGACAGATTCCAGCAGTTGGCACCGGAAGCGGAGCGGCTTGGGGTTCTGTGCCCCAGTTGTTTATGGGATCTTGTGCTGGCACCGTAATGGCATTGGTTCAGCGGTCGATTGCAGGATTCCACTTGGGGGTCGTATGAGCGGGTTTGGCAGGAGTGGTACGAGCTGGTGAGTAGCATTGGTGGTTGTCCTGGCAATGATGACAGGCTCCATGTGTTGCTTTATTTTCTTGGTTGGAATTGCGAGGAGGGAGTGTCAGTAGGTTCTTTGAATTGTAAGATGGCTGGTGTGGCTTTTTGTTCAAGTTGGGGAGTGTTAAAGATGTTACTAAGGCTTTCATTGTGCGTAAGGCGTTACGGGGTTACAGGAAGGGGCGGGCGAGACCTGATTCTAGGTGCCCGGTGTCATTGGAGATGTTAGAGGTTTTGGCGGCGGTGTTACCCCAGGTATGTTTCTCTTCATTTGAAGTTCAGCTGTTTAAAAAGGCGTTTGTGTTGGCCTTTTTTGGGGCGTTGAGAGTGGGCGAATTGGTCAGTCCATCGAAGTCGGTGCTTGGGGGTTTAGACGTCTCAGACGTGTCAATACAGGGTGATACAGTGAAGCTGCTCATCCGTAAGGCGAAGGTGGATCCATTAGGAAAAGGGACCCGGGTTGTTCTGGGGAGTGTTCCTGGCTTGGCGCTATGTCCGGTCAGGGTGCTCTGGGAGTGGTGGGGGTTACAGCCTCCTGGGGTAGGTTTACTTTTGATTCATGAAACGGGGTTGCCTCTGTCCAGGTATCAATTTGTAGCGGTGTTCAAAAGATGCCTGGAGGTAGGGGGGTTCCCAGGGATGCTATGGTCCAGGGTGTTGCCGGAATCCAACAGTATGCTCGTTTGGACAGGCCCCCCGGATGTGCTCCTGTTACACGTTGATGGCAATGATCTTTGCCTCAGGGCCTCCAGGGAGCTCATCAGAGATGTTAAGTGGGATTTATAAATCCTGTATAATAATAATAATAAAATTCCTCCGTCTCAGGGTGTCCTTCCCGAACACGATTATAGTGTGGTCAGACATTATTAGGAGGGTGGCCTGGCGGGGGGCACGGACGGTGGAACGTGTTAACAAAGCCAGAATAAAGGTTAACAAAGCTGTGGCTAAGTTTGTAGTCTGCAATGGGGGGCTGCTGGTGTGTCATTGTGAGCTAGAGAGAGACATCTGCCTCTATTTAAGGGGTGATGGGGTACATCTTTCAGCAGTTGGAATTGATACGTGGTTCCTGGGGCTCCAGGAAGGTCCCCAATGAGCCTTACGCCTGTGGTGGGTCGCCCACATGTAAGGGATCACTGGTGGGCATCTGTGGCAGGGGTCTCTGGTTCCTGAAGGTCAGAATGGTGATGGTATCAGACATCCCAACCTGCAAAAACTCATTTCAGGGAGGTGGCAAACTCACTCCAGTGAGGTGGCGCTTTGCGCCCGCAAACGCCACCCCCCCCGCGGCAAAATATTATTTAAATCAATTTCTCAATATTTTTTCGCAGTGCTTCTGGAGAAGTGGGTGGGCGGTGGGTGGCAGTGGACGGTGTCAGTAGTTTTTTTACTTTTAATAATTGATTTTTTTACATTTTAATTTGTTTTTCATTCCTTTCACCATTTTTTTAATTCTTTTACACTTTTTAATTTTTTAGAATTTTTTTACAATATTTTATTTTTTATTTTTGGGGGGCTTTGGTGAGATGTTAGGGGTCTAAGACCCCTGGCATCTCCCCTTTGAGACAGACAAAGGGACTGAGGACACATTCCCCAGTCCCTTTCTCAGCACTAAAGATGAATGAACAGGAGACAGAGGCTCCTGTCCATTCATAAACTGAGCAGAGTAAACACAGTTTACTCTGCTCAGTAATCACAGGACACAGGAGCGATCTCGCTCACTGTGTCCAATTACTAGTTCCCCCCACAGCCAGTGGGAGAGGAGAGGAGGGGAGCCGGTTGCGGAGAAGGACACGGATGGGGACGGGGGGGGAGTACACAGAGAAGCTGGGGATGATCTGTGCGCAGCAGGAGGCGCAGCCGCCGCACTGATCATTCCTGGGAGATGGGGAGGCGCTTGCGTGTGTGCGGGAGCCACCGCAGAAATGCGGGAGTCTCCCGCACCTTCTGGGATACTTGAGATGTCTGTGGTATATATATATATATATATATACATATATATACAGTATTTCACAAAAGTGAGTACACCCCTCACATTTTTGTAAATATTTTATTATATCTTTTTATGTGACAACACTGAAGAAATTACACTTTGCTACAATGTAAAGTAGTGAGTGTACAGCTTGTATAACAGTGTAAATTTGCTGTCTCCTCAAAATAACTCAACATACAGCCATTAATGTCTAAACCGCTGGTAACAAAAGTGAGTACACCCCTAAGTGAAAATGTTCAAATTGGGCCCAATTAGCCATTTTCTGTCCCAGGTGTCATGTGACTCTTTAGTGTTACAAGGTCTCAGGTGTGAATGGGGAGCAGGTGTGTTATATTTGGTGTTATCACTCTCACTCTCTCATACTGGTCACTGGAAATTCAACATGGAACCTCATGGCAAAGAACTCTCTGAGGACCTGAAAAAAACAATTGTTGCTCTACATAAAGATGGCCTAGGCTAGAAGAAGTTTGGCAAGACCCTGAAACTGAGCTGCAACACAGTGGCCAAGACCATACAGCGGTTTAACAGGAGCACTCAGGTTCCACTCAGAACAGGCCTCCCCATGGTCGACCAAAGGGGTTGAGTACACGTGCTCAGCGTCATATCCAGAGGTTGTCTTTGGGAAATAGATATATGAGTGAGTGCTGCCAGCATTGTTGCAGAGTTTGAAGAGGTGGGGGGTCAGTCTGTTACTGCTCAGACCATACGCTGCACACTGCATCAAATTGGTCTGCATGGCTGTCGTCCCTGAAGGAGGCTTCTTCTAAAGATGATGCACAAGAAAGCCCGCAAACAGTTTGCTGAAGACAAGCAGACTAAGGACATGCATTACTGGAACCATGTCCTGTGGTCTGATGAGACCAAAATAAACCTATTTGGTTCAGATGGTGTCAAGCTTGTGTGACGGCAACCAGGTGAGGAGCACAAAGACAAGTGTGTCTTGCCTACAGTCAAGCATGGTGGTGGGAGTGTCATGGTCTGGGGCTGCATGAATGCTGCCAGCACTGGGGAATTACAGTTCATTGGGGGAACCATGAATGCCAACATGTACTGTGACATACTGAAGCAGAGCATGATACCCTCCCTTGGGAGACTGGGCCGCAGGGCAGTATTCCAATATGATAACGACCCCAAACACACCTCCAAGATGACCACTACCTTGCTAAAGAAGCTGATGGTAAAGGTGATGGACTGGCAAAGCATGTCTTCAGACCTAAACACTATTAAGCATCTGTAGGGAATCCTCAAACAGAGGGTGGAGGAGTGCAAGGTCTCTAAAATCCACCAGCTCCATGATGTCGTCACGGAAGAGGACTCCAGTGGCAACCTGTGAAGCTCTGGCGAACTCCATGCCTAAGAGAGTTAAGGCAGTGCTGGAAAATAATGGTGGCCACACAATATATTGACACTTTGGGCCCAATTTAGACATTTTCACTTAGGGGTGTACTCACTTTTGTTGCCAGCGGTTTAGACATTAATGGGTGTGTGTTAAGTTATGTTACTACATATGTTGCATTTAGGATGGACACCGCTGAGCTTATGCCCTCTGCACCAGTCTAGTGTATCTCTGCCACCTCACTCCCAGTGACAGAATGGGGGCCTGCCATGCACTAGCACAGACCTCATGTGTGCACATAATTAACTCCTTCTGCTCTCCAGTACCATGGGGCTAGGTATATGGGGTCTCCGTACCACAGGATGTACCACGGGATCAGTCCCGATTGCTTTGGCGAACTGACCGCTAGGTAGGGAGGCAGAACACTGACCCCCTCACTACCGAAAGACCTGTCACCTTCGCCAGGTACCATGGTTATTGACTGGCTGCTTTTTAATTCCAACCGGTTCTTGGTTACCTGTGCCAACTACTCTCATTCTCCGACTCTCCTGTCGAGTTAAGCCTTCATAGTGGCTTTAATCCTGTAACTCATGAGCTTTACAGGTCCAGTTCTTCTGATACACCCATGTACCACCATGCACACCTTGAATAGATTTAGACCAGGCTCAAAAACCTTTACAATTACTACAATAAGTGCATCTCAGTCCAACTTTTAGCTAACTATTCTGTGACTGCCCAGGTGTACCTGTAAAGGTGTGAGTCCATTTAGGTAGTGTCCATAACTTGTAAGTTCCCTAGGGGTGGCAGATGAGGACCATTCTTCCGGCTGACATGGATCCTCCGACTCTGTGGAGAATTTATGTAGTTAATTCCCTAGCCATTGCTTTTTGTGGCTTCTGTATAGTTGATTAATATGCTGCCATCTTGTGTTTATTTGCACCATTTTTATGTCTTCTTTCTGTGTTCCCTCCCACTTGTGATGTATTTCCCCTTACCTTTTACATTGTCTGTATAGGATAAGAGATTGCCACTTGTCTCTAGGCCTCATGCAATCTGTTCGCATCCGGTTTCACACCTCTTCATGGAAGAGAAAAAAGGTGTTTGGTGAGTTTAGCTATCTGATAAAGACTGCCCGCGGTGATTGTATCTGCTTATACAGGCTAGGCATAGAGGTCTCAGCAAGGTATAAGTCACTACTGCAACAGTTGGAGTGAGAATAGTCAAATCGTGGTAGGATTCCTACAGCCTGCTGTGTATATGTGTGTGTCCAATCTGCAATCAAGCTCCGTGCCATCCGCCACCTTGTGAAAGCACATGCTCGCACAAGCTTAGTGCACTTCACCTGTGAATGTTGAAAACAGTTTCTCTGCATTGGACTGTGTTATCCTACCTGTCTAAGCTGCTGTTCATCTTCTTAAAGAGACAGTAACCATTTTTTGCAAAACTTGAAAAATGTCTAGACAATGCACTAAGCACTCTATTATTGCTGAATCGACACAGATGCATCATGCCTCCGACCACACAGATGTACAGGGAGCAGATTCTGCAGATATCGCAGAGCAAAGTGTAAGACCCCAATGCACAATAATACCAACACAGAAACTTAGAGAAACTACAAAACCACTAAAGTTCTCCAGCAATCTGTCTGATCTATGGGACAGAACTACATACTGCATGTCAGTTTTGCCGCGCTTTAAAGATCAACCGGCTGAATTAAGAGACTATAGATTGTCTATTTGCAGCGTATGAATGCTATTAGTGGCTGTCTGCAAAATACACAGCTTTAAAGGACTCTAATATAGCGGGTTCTTTAGCAGAAATAACTATGACAGATGAACTAAACCAACAAAGAGATCTCCTAGTGCAAGATGTTAAAGATAAGGCAGAACTCCACAGCTCAACTGCAGGAAACCAGATCTTATAAATCCACATTTACTAAGTGCAGGGCATGTTCTTCTAGATCCTCTCACTCCAGAAGCTCAACATTAAGCGACATTATTAAGAAAGGAAGCTGAAATGGAAGTGCAAAGCTCTTCAAGCAGAAATGGCAGCTCGCCAAGGAGAGGCGGAATCCCAAATAAAGATTCTGCAAATAGAAAGGGAAGAAGCAGCTACCCTACCAAGGCTGAGGGTCTTTGAACAACCAATGGGAGAAAGTACTAATTCGTACTGTTCTATTCCACTAGAACTGGAAGATCCAGTTGAATGCACCAGTGAATATGTGCTAAGGCATAATGTTTGCAATAATATAGAATCATCTCCTGTACCTCTTACTAACAATACTGTTCGTACTCTCAACACTCTCAACACAGAGTAAAAAAAAACAAAACAAGAAATTAGAGTAAAAAAACCCTAAGAAAATAGAGTTAAAAGAAAAACAAGAAATTCTTTAAAGCAGAACTTCAGACATTTTTTCATCTTTCCATCTAATAAATCCTCTGCCCTTTTTGTTTTAACTTTGGATAGTAAAACATTTTTTTTTTCTGCTAGTAAATACCTTATACAGCCCACTTCCTGTTTTTTGTCTTGTAATGCACAGCTCTCTCTCTCACTCTCGTGAGAGTTTGCCAGGGAGGGGGGATGAGTCATAAGAGGGCCAATGAGAGCTGCAGAGCTGGAGATGTGCCTCTGTGTAAATCCAGTAAGTGAAAATGCAGCAACTTTAGCTGCCAACAGTTAAAATGATTGCAGCAAGACTCAGTGGAGGGAGATTTCTTTGTTTGGCAAGTACAGAATCACAGTATATACAGTGGGGACGGAAAGTTTTCAGACCCCCTTAAATTTTTCACTATTTGGTATATTGCAGCCATTTGCTAAAATCATTTAAGTTGTTTTTTTTTTCCTCATTAATGTACACACAACACCCCATATTGAAAGAAAAATACAGAATTGTTGACATTTTTGCAGATTTATTAAAAAAGAAAAACTGAAATATCACATGGTCCTAAGTATTCAGACCCTTTGCTCAGTATTTAGTAGAAGCACCCTTTTGATCTAATACAGCCATGAGTCTCTTTGGGAAAGATGCAAAAAGTTTTTCACACCTGGATTTAGGGATCCTCTGCCATTCCTCCTTGCAGATCCTCTACAGTTCTGTCAGGTTGGATGGTTAAAGGTTGGTGGACAGCCATTTTTAGGTCTCTCCAGAGATGCTCATTTGGGTTTAAGTCAGGGCTCTGGCTGGGCCATTCAAGAACAGTCACAGAGTTGTTGTGAAGTCACTCCTTCGTTATTTTAGCTGTGTGCTTAGGGTCATTGTCTTGTTGGAAGGTGAACCTTCGGCCCAGCCTGAGGTCCTGGGCACTCTGGAGAAGGTTTTCGTCCTGGATATCCCTGTACTTGGTCGCATTCATCTTTCCCTCAATTGCAACCAGTCGTCCTGTCCCTGCATCTGAAAAACACCCCCACAGCATGATGCTGCCACCACCATGCTTCACTGTTGGGACTGTATTGGACAGATGATGAGCAGTGCCTGGTTTTCTCTACACATACAACTTAGAATTAAGGCCAAAAAGTTCTATCTTGGTCTCATCAGACCAGAGAATCTTATTTCTCACTATCTTGGAGTCCTTCAGGTGTTTTTTAGCAAACTCCATGCGCGTCTTCATGTGTCTTGCACTGAGGAGAGGTTTCCGTCAGGCCACTCTGCCATAAAGCCCCGACTGGTGGAGGGCTGCAGTGATGATTGACTTTCTACAACTTTCTTCCATCTCCCAACTGCATCTCTGGAGCTCAGCCACAGTGATCTTTGGGTTCTTCTTTACCTCTCTCACCAAGGCTCTTCTCACCGATAGCTCAGTTTGGCCAGACGGCCAGCTCTAGGAAGGGTTCTGGTCGTCCCAAACGTCTTCCATTTAAGGATTATGGAGGCCACTGTGCTCTTAGGAACCTTAAGTGCAGCAGAAATTTTTTTGTAACCTTGGCCAGATCTGTGCCTTGCCACAATTCTGTCTCTGAGCTCTTCAGGCAGTTCCTTTGACCTCATGATTCTCATTTGCTCTGACATGCACTGTGAGCTGTAAGGTCTTATATAGACAGGTTTGTGGCTTTCCTAATCAAGTCCAATCAGTATAATCAAACACAGCTGGACTCAAATGAAGGTATAGAACCATCTCAAGGATGATCAGAAGAAATGGACAGCACCTGAGTTAAATATATGAGTGTCACAGCAAAGGGTCTGAATACTTAGGACCATGTGATATTTCAGTTTTTCTTTTTTAACCACTTCGCGCCCGCAATATAGCCGAAAGACGGCTGCAGCGCGGACGCTATCTGCCGGGAGGGCGTCTCTGGACGTCCTCCTGTTTACTTCCGCGTTGCACGCTCCCGCGGGCGCGCATCGGGGAAGTTTTGTGCTGGCCGTGTCCCTTGGACACAGCCAGTCACAGATTGCTGAAAACGGCCAATCATAGCGGCCGTTTTCAGCGCGATCGCTCTGCCAATGAGAGATGATCTCAAATGTAAACATTTGAGATCATCTCTCATTGCCGGCTCTCCCTCCTCACACAGAGACAGCGTGTGAGGAGGGAGAGCGATCTGTGTTACTGAGAAAGGCTTACTGTGAGTTACTGTGAGTAAAACACACACACTGTGCCAACATATCAGCCATCTGCCAGTGCCATCTGCTAGTGCCATCTGCCCGTGCCATCAGCCCGTGCCATCTGCCCGTGCCATCTGCCCATGCCATCTGCCCGTGCCATCTTCCCGTGCCATCTGCCAGTGCCATCTGCCAGTGCCAGTGCCATCTGCCAGTGCCAGTGCCATCTGCCAGTGCCAGTACCTCTGTCAGTCCCATCTGTCAGTCCCATCTGTCAGTCAGATCTGCCCGTGCCATCTGCCTGTGCCATCTGCCCGTGCCATCTGACAGTGCCATCTGCCCATGCCATCTGCCTGTGCCATCTGCCAGTGCCATCTGCCAGTGCCATCTGCCAGTGCCAGTGCCTCTGTCAGTCCCATCTGTCAGTCAGATCTGCCCGTGCCATCTGCCCGTGCCATCTGCCCGTGCCATCTGCCAGTGCCATCTGCCAGTACCAGTGCCATCTGCCAGTGCCTCTGTCAGTCCCATCTGTCAGTCCCATCTGTCAGTCAGATCTGCCTGTGCCATCTGCCAGTGCCATCTGCCAGTGCCATCTGCCTGTGCCATCTGCCTGTGCCATCTGCCTGAGCCACCTGCCAGTGCCATCTGCCAGTGCCATCTGCCAGTGCCAGTGCCATCTGCCAGTGCCTCTGTCAGTCCCATCTGTCAGTCAGATCTGCCAGTGCCATCTGCCAGTACCACCTGCCGTCAGTGCCACCTGCCGTCAGTTCCACCTGCCGTCAGTGCTACCTGTCAGTGCTACCTGTCAGTGCTACCTGTCAATACCATCTGTCAGTACCACCCGTCAGTGCACGTGCTATCTGTTATCAGTGTCACCAGTGCCACGTAAGAGTGCCAGCTATCATCAGTGCCTTCTGTCATCACCAACAATGGCTAGAAGAGTATATTCAGCTGAGGAGGTGTACAGTATTCTTGCGGGCGACGAGAGCAACGGGGAGCTCTCCGCTTCTGATTCCTCCTCATTTTCCGACTCTGAGTCTGACGTGGACTACGAGCCTGTCCTAACCAGTGGTACACTGACGGCCTCAGAGCAGGATGAGAGTCCGCCCGCCAGACGAAGGCGTACTGGTGAGGAGGCAGTGCCATCCACCAGCACCGCAGTGCCATCCACCAGCACCGCAGTACCTCTGCAAAGGCCACGTACCAGTGGGGTGTCACCTCAGGCCCAAAGGGTTAGGTCCCATGCCAGCCTTCCCTATTCCCTTCAAAACCCCTTGTGGCTGCCACCCAATTCAGGGGAAGCTAACGTTCCCCCTTTCACTGCCCAGCCAGGAGTCCAGGTGGACACAGAAAATTTTTCCCCGATAGACTTTTTCCACCTTATTTTTACTGAGCGCATGCTTGCATCTATTGTTGCCCAGTGCAACCTATATGCCCAACAATTTATTGCAAGCAACCCAACGTCCTCTTATGCCCGTCCCTACGAATGGAGAGCCCTAACAGTGGAGGAGTTTAACATTTTTTTGGGCCTCACGTTCTGTATGGGACTAAACAGAAAAAATCAAATACGTTCGTATTGGTCTACCCTCCCCATCTACCACATGCCCATCTTTTCCTCAATAATGCCCAGGACCAGATATCTCATGATTATGAGATTCCTTCACTATAACGACAATACCCAGTGCCCTCCCCGAAATCACCCAAATTTTGACAAGCTTTTTAAAATTCGGCCCCTAATAAATTATTTTTCAGAAATCTTCCCCCAGTTGTTTACCCCAGGACAACACATATGTGTGGATGAGTCCCTTATCAAATTTTCTGGCAGGCTGGGCTTAAAACAATGTATTCCCACCAAAAGGGCCCGCTATGGGGTGAAGATGTACAAGTTGTGCGATCGTGCTACAGGGTATACCTATGCCTTCATGGTATACGAAGGGAAGGACACCCAGCTACATCCCCCTAATTGCCCAGAATATATCGGATCGAGTGGGAAAGTTGTTTGGCAACTCATAAACCCACTTCTGGAGAAAGGCTACCATCTATATGCGGACAATTTTTATTCTAGTCTGCCCCTGTTCCGAAACCTTCATAGCAAGAAGACTCCAGCATGCGGCACCGTAAGGACGAATCGGAAGGGCTTTCCTCAAAGCCTCGTCAACAAAAAGTTAAGAAGAGGGGAGGCGGCGAGCTTACGGAATGAGGAAATTCTGGCTGTGAAGTGGAGGGACAGAAGGGACGTCTACATGCTTTCTTCAATCCACAACAACACATTTGTTGAGATCAGCAGGAGGAATGGCCCAATTCAAAAGCCGACGTGTATCTATGAATACAACATGTATATGGGGGGTGTCGACTTCAACGACCAGATGCTCGAGCCCTACCTTTCCACCAGAAGAACATACCAGTGGTACAAAAAAGTTTTGATTTATTTATTTAATTTGGCCATTTACAACACCTATGTAATTTATCGCAACTCCACCGACAGACCCAAACCCTTCCTTGGCTACCAGGAGGAAATCACCACTGCCCTTATATACCCAAACGGCCCACCAGAAAACATTAGATCCGATGTAATTAGTAGACTCTCTGAACGCCACTTTCCCGATAAAATCCCTCCCAGACCAACAGGCCAAAAACGACAAAAAAAATGCCGGGTGTGCTCCAAACGAGGGGTGAGAAGAGACACCACTTATCATTGTGCCAAATGTCCTTCCCAACCAGGCCTCTGCATAGTTGACTGTTTCCGCCGTTACCATACTTCACTAAATTATTAGTGAAGTATGGTAAACATAACACTCACTTCCTGCCTTCACACCCCTTATGCCTCTGCTTGCTCTGTAACTGACCCTGGCTTGTTATTCGACCATGCTTCTGCCTACCGATTCTGTTTATATCTCTGCCTGATCTGGAACTGACCCTGGACTGTTATTCGACCACGCTTCTGCCTACCGATTCTGTACATACCTCTGCCTGATCTGGAACCGACCCTGGACTGTTTGACCATGCCTCTTGCCTGCCTCTTGGACTGATCTTGTACCCTGCCAGTGGACTAGTGGGATTCAGAACACAGGGGTCTCACATATGTGAGGGGCTCCAGAATTGTTTTTCTGGATGAAGAAAACAATTTCATTTGTTTTCTCATTCCTAGATTAGGGTCTGGAGACTCGGAGGCTTCAAAGAGATTTGGGTGGGAGAAGCCTCTACCCCTGTCCCCATTCTGTCCTGAACGAGGCCCTACGTCTCCCTGCTGCCTGTAGGACCTATGCCATCATGCCTCTGCCTGTCGCATGAACTGACCACACCACATGGACCTGCCTACTACCAGGACCAATATATTGGCACTGCTGACAATCTCTGCCTGCACTGACCCAGGACTATATATGGACAGTATCCCTGCCTGCTGCCTGTACTGACTATGGACAGTATTCCTGCCTGTTGCCTGGAAGATTGCGTTTGCTTTTGCTGACCAAGTCCCTGTCTGCTGCCTGGACCAGTGCTATCCTCCTGTGTACAACTGCGCTACTACAACCACAGGTAATCTTTTGTTTACTCCTTGCTCAGCATAATGTATTTTGGGGTGTAATTCTTGGTATGTGAATGCTATGTGTCCATAGAACACCTGATGGTGTTCCTTGCATGTTGGGCCTCTGTATGTGGCCAGGCTGTGTAAAAGTCTCACACATGTGGTATCGCCGTACTCAGGAGGAGTAGCAGAATGTATTTTGGGGTGTCATTTTTGCTATGTACATGCTATGTGTTGGAAATATCTTATAAATGCACAACTTTGCTTAAAAAAAATGCGTTTTCATTTTTTTTCCACATTTTCCAAAAACTTTTGGAAAAAAATGAACCGTTCAAAAGACTCATTATGCCTCATAGATTATACGTTGGGGTGTTAGCTTTCCAAAATGGGGTCACTTTGTGGGCGTTTCCATTGTCCTGGTGCTCCAGGGCCTTCAAAAATGTAATAGGTGGTTAAGAAATGAGATGTGTAATTTATGCTCCTAGAACGCCTGATGGTGCTATTTCAATATTGGGCCTCTGTATGTGGCCAGGCTGTGTAAAAGTCTCACACATTTGGTATCGAAATACTCAGGAGGAGTAGCAGAATGTATTTTGGGGTGTCATTTTTGCTATGTACATGCTATGTGTTGAAAATATCTTATAAATGCACAACTTTGCGTAAAAAAAATGCGTTTTCATTTTTTTTCCACATTTTCCAAAAATTTTTGGAAAAAAATGAACCGTTCAAAAGACTCATTATGCCTCATAGATTATACGTTGGGGTGTTAGCTTTCCAAAATGGGGTCACTTTGCGGGCGTTTCCATTGTCCTGGTGCTCCAGGGCCTTCAAAAGTGTAATAGGTGGTTGAGAAATGAGATGTGTAATTTATGCTCCTAGAACGCCTGATGGTGCTATTTCAATATTGGGCCTCTGTATGTGGCCAGGCTGTGTAAAAGTCTCACACATTTGGTATCGAAATACTCAGGAGGAGTAGCAGAATGTATTTTGGGGTGTCATTTTTGCTATGTACATGCTATGTGTTGGAAATATCTTATAAATGCACAACTTTGCGTAAAAAAAATGCGTTTTCATTTTTTTTCCACATTTTCCAAAAACTTTTGGAAAAAAATGAACCGTTCAAAAGACTCATTATGCCTCATAGATTATACGTTGGGGTGTTAACTTTCCAAAATGGGGTCACTTTGTGGGCGTTTCCATTGTCCTGGTGCTCCAGGGCCTTCAAAAGTGTAATAGGTGGTTGAGAAATGAGATGTGTAATTTATGCTCCTAGAACGCCTGATGGTGTTATTTCAATATTGGGCCTCTGTATGTGGCCAGGCTGTGTAAAAGTCTCACACATTTGGTATCGAAATACTCAGGAGGAGTAGCAGAATGTATTTTGGGGTGTCATTTTTGCTATGTACATGCTATGTGTTGGAAATATCTTATAAATACACAACTTTGCGTAAAAAAAATGCGTTTTCATTTTTTTTCCACATTTTCCCAAAACTTTTGGAAAAAAATGAACCGTTCAAAAGACTCATTATGCCTCATAGATTATACGTTGGGGTGTTAGCTTTCCAAAATGGGGTCACTTTGTGGGCGTTTCCATTGTCCTGGTGCTCCAGGGCCTTCAAAAGTGTAATAGGTGGTTGAGAAATGAGATGTGTAATTTATGCTTCTAGAACGCCTGATGGTGCTATTTCAATATTGGGCCTATGTATGTGGCCAGGCTGTGTAAAAGTCTCACACATTTGGTATCGAAATACTCAAGAGTAGCAGCAGAATGTATTTTGGGGAGTCATTTGTGGTATACACATGCCATGTGAGAGAAATAACCTATTACAATGACAATTTTGTGGGAAAAAAAAAAAAAAAAAAAAAATCTTCATTTTGCAAAGAATTGTGGGAAAAAAATGACAACATCAAAAACCTCACAATGCATCTTACTGAATACCTTGGAATGTCTACTTTCAAAAAAGGGGTCATTTGGGGGGTATTTGTACTTTCCTGACTTGTTCGGGTCGCAAGAAATGAGATAGGCCGTCAGTACATCAGGTGTGATCAACTTTCACAGAGACCATATAATATTCACTAATTTGAGTTATTTTTACTAAAGATATGTAGCAGTATAAATTGTGGCCAAAATTTATGAAGAAAAATTACTAATTTGCAAAATTTTATCACAGAAACTAAGAAAAATTCGTTTTTTTTCAAAATTTTCGGTCTTTTTTCATTTATAGCGCAAAAAATAAAAAACCCAGAGGTGATCAAATACCACCAAAAGAAAGCTCTATTTGTATGAAAAAAAGGAAAAAAAATTCATTTGGGTACAGTGTTGCATGACTGAGTAATTGTCATTCAAAGGGTGACAGCGCTGAAAGCTGAAAATTGGTCTGGGCAGGAGGGGGGTTTAAGTGCCCAGTAAGCAAGTGGTTAATAAATCTGCAAAAATGTCAACAATTCTGTGTCTTTCTGTCAATATGGGGTGCTTTGTGTACATTAACCACTTCAGCCCCGGAAGGATTTACCCCCTTCCTGACCAGAGCACTTTTTACAATTTGGCACTGTGTCGCTTTAACTGCTAATTGCGCGGTCATGCAATGCTGTACCCAAATGAAATTTGCGTCCTTTTCTTCCCACAAATAGAGCTTTCTTTTGATGGTATTTAATCACCTCTGCGGTTTTTATTTTTTGCGCTATAAATGGAAAAGGACCAAAAATTTTGAAAAAAAATGATATTTTCTACTTTTTTGTTATAAAAAAAATCCAATAAACTCAATTTTAGTCATACATTTAGGCCAAAATGTATTTGGCCACATGTCTTTGGTAAAAAAAAATGTCAATAAGCGTATATTTATTGGTTTGCGCAAAAGTTATAGCGTTTACAAGCTAGGGTACATTTTCTGGAATTTACACAGCTTTTAGTTTATGACTGCCTATGTCATTTCTTGAGGTGCTAAAATGGCAGGGCAGTACAAACCCCCCCCCAAATGACCCCATTTTGGAAAGTAGACACCCCAAGGAAATTTCTGAGAGGCATGTTGAGCCCATTGAATATTAATTTTTTTTGTCGCAAGTGACTGAATAATGACAAAAAAAAAAAAAATTACAAAAAGTTGTCACTAAATAGTATATTGCTCACACAGGCCATGGGCATATGTGGAATTGCACCCCAAAATACATTCAGCTGCTTCTCCTGAGTATGGGGATACCACATGTGTGGGACTTTTTGGGAGCCTAGTCGCGTACGGGGCCCCGAAAACCAATCACCGCCTTCAGGATTTCTAAGGGCGTAAATTTTTGATTTCATTCCTCACTACCTATCACAGTTTTGAAGGCCATAAAATGCCCAGATGGCACAAAACCCCCCCAAATGACCCCATTTTGGAAAGTAGACACCCCAAGCTATTTGCTGAGAGGCATGTTGAGTCCATGGAATATTTTATATTTTGACACAAGTTGCGGGAAAGTGACAAATTTTTTTTTTTTTGCACAAAGTTGTCACTAAATGATATATTGCTCACACAGGCCATGGGCATATGTGGAATTGCACCCCAAAAAACATTTAGCTGCTTCTCCTGAGTATGGGGATACCACATGTGTGGGACTTTTTGGGAGCCTAGCCGCGTACGGGGCCCCGAAAACCAATCACCGCCTTCAGGATTTCTAAGGGTGTAAATTTTTGATTTCACTCTTCACTGCCTATCACAGTTTCGGAGGCCATGGAATGCCCAGGTGGCACAACCCCCCCCCCCCCAAATGACCCTATTTTGGAAAGTAGACACCCCAAGCTATTTGCTGAGAGGCATGTTGAGTATTTTGCAGCTCTCATTTGTTTTTGAAAATGAAGAAAGACAAGAAAAAACATTTTTTTTTTCTTTTTTCAATTTTCAAAACTTTGTGACGAAAAGTGAGGTCTGCAAAATACTCACTATACCTCTCAGAAAATAGCTTGGGGTGTCTACTTTCCAAAATGGGGTCATTTGGGGGGGGGGGTTTGTGCCCCCTGTGCATTCCATGGCCTCCGAAACTGTGATAGGCAGTGAAGAGTGAAATCAAAAATTTACGCCCTTTACTGCCTGAAGGCAGTGCTTGGTTTTCGGGGTCCCGTACGCGGCTAGGCTCCCAAAAAGTCTCACACATGTGGTATCCCCGTACTCAGGAGAAGCAACAGAATGTATTTTGGGGTGTAATTTCACATATTCCCATGGCATGTTTGAGCAATATATCATTTAGTGACAACTTTGTGCAAAAAAAAAAAAAAAATTTGTCTCTTTCCCGCAACTTGTGTCACAATATAAAATATTCCATGGACTCGACATGCCTCTCAGCAAATAGCTTGGGGTGTCTACTTTCCAAAATGGGGTCATTTGGGGGGGTTTTGAACTGTCCTGGCATTTTATGCACAACATTTAGAAGCTTATGTCACACATCACCCACTCTTCTAACCACTTGAAGACAAAGCCCTTTCTGACACTTTTTGTTTACATGAAAAAATTATTTTTTTTTGCAAGAAAATTATTTTGAACTCCCCAAACATTATATATTTTTTTAAAGCAAATGCCCTACAGATTAAAATGGTGGGTGTTTCATTTTTTTTTCACACAGTATTTGCGCAGCGATTTTTCAAACGCATTTTTTGGGGAAAAAACACACTTTTTAAAATTTTAATGCACTAAAACACACTATATTGCCCAAATGTTTGATGTAATAAAAAAGATGATCTTAGGCCGAGTACATGGATACCAAACATGACATGCTTTACAATTGCGCACAAACGTGCAGTGGCAAGAAATTAAATACATTTTTAAAAGCCTTTAAAAGCCTTTACAGGTTACCACTTTAGATTTACAGAGGAGGTCTACTGCTAAAATTACTGCCCTCGTTCTGACCTTCGTGGTGATACCTCACATGCATGGTGCAATTGCTGTTTACATTTGACGACAGACTGACGCTTGCGTTCGCCTTAACGCGAGAGCAGGGGGCGACAGGGGTGCTTTATTTTTTTTTTTTCTTTATTATATTTTGCTTTTTTATCTTATTTTTAAACTGTTCCTTTCTTTTCTTTTTTTTTTTTTTTTCATCATTTTTATTGTTATTTCAGGGAATGTAAATATCCCTTATGATAGCAATAGGTAGTGACAGGTACTCTTTTTTAAAAAATTGGGGTCTATTAGACCCTAGATCTCTCCTCTGCCCTCAAAGCGTCTGACCACACCAAGATCGGTGTGATAAAATGCTTTCCCAATTTCCCAATGGCGATGTTTACATCCGGAGAAATCTAAGTCATGAAATGCTCGTAGCTTCCGGTTTCTTAGGCCATAGAGATGTTTGGAGCCACTCTGTTCTCTGATCAGCTCTATGGTCAGCTGGCTGAATCACCGGCTGCATTCTCAGGTTCCCTGTTGAGACAGGAGAGCCAGAGAAATACATGGAAGACGGTGGGGGGGGGGGGCATTCCCTCCCACTGCTTGTAAAAGCAGTCTAGAGGCTAATTAGCCGCTAGGATTGCTTTTACATGAAAGCCGACCGCTGGCTGAAAAGAATGATACCAAGATGATACCTAAACCTGCAGGCATCATTCTGGTATAACCACTCAAAGTCATGAATGGCGTACCTGAAGACAAAAAAATGGTTAACAATAAAACACAGTAAACGGGAAAGTGTAAAAAATTGCATACCTGAAAAGCAAACATGATAAAACATAATAGCAATAAAACATTGCAGAATAGAATACAGTAAAAAAGAGCAGAACAATAGAGAGAGAATAGAGAGAGAGAGAACAATAAAACGACAACTATTTTTTAAAATTTTATATATATTTTTTTTTTTACACTTTTTTTTTGTAACTAACTTTTATAACTGTAACCGGTTCCAGGTTCGGGTCTCTCAAAATGCGATGGCATCTTGGGAGACCCTGTGAAAGTGTGCCTAGCGTGTGCAATGCTGTACCCTACGCTAATACTCAACTAGTGAATGGTAGCGTTCAAAACATTCACCAATGCAAAGACCAGGATTGTCAGGACAGGAGGGACAATAATAGCGGGTGTCACACCTATATCCGCGCTTGCTGCAGACACGACATCTTTTTTGGGGGGGCTCGTTGGGTAGGGGTACTCGGGAGGACATAAAGAAAATGCCTCTCATGCAGTCGGCTGCATTTGGTTGGGGATGTGAATGGGGGAAGTACGGGCGCTGCAGAAGTGGTGGGTTCCCAATTAGGATTGGCAAATGCAGCAGGAAGGGCATTATGGGCACGACGGGTCTGTGTTTGTCTTCTTCTTGGTGGCAGCGGGACACTACTGGTGCTTGCCACCTCACCAGCTTGAACTGCACTTATGGGACTCGCCACATCACCAAGTGTTACTGCAGTGCTGGTTTGACTACGACCGGGGTGTACTAGGCCGCTGGTGCTTGCCAGTTCACCAAAATGCTACCAAAAAAACTGTTAACGATCGCAGGGATCAGGCCTGACTCTGCGAACGCTGCAGTTATGTGTTTAGTGTTTTGTAAGTGACAGTGATCGATCGATACTGCACTTGGGTGGGCTGGGCTGGGCCGGGCGCAGGGGCAAAACGCAGGTGCTAGCAGGTATCTGGGTTGATCCCGCTAACACTGCGTTTTTGGGAACCCTAAACTGCTGGGGACGCTAGTATAGATCTGATCGGATCAGATATTGATCCGTTCAGCTACTATACCACTAAGGGAGGTGTACAGTGCGTGCGTGGGTGTTCGCGGTACTGGCGCTAACCTGCCGCTGCCTGGGGCTGGTGCTTGCCAGTTCACCAAAACGCTACCAAAAAACTGTTAGCAATCGCAGGGATCAGGCCTGACTCTGCGAATGCTGCAGTTATGCGTTTAGTGTTTTGTAAGTGACAGTGATCGATTGATACTGCACTTGGGTGGGCTGGGCCGGGCGGAGGGGCAAAACGCAGGTGCTAGCAGGTATCTGGGCTGATCCCGCTAACACTGCATTTTTGGGAACCCTAAACTGCTGGGGACGCTAGTATAGATCTGATCGGATCAGATATTGATCCGTTCAGATACTATACCACTAAGGGAGGCGTATGCTGCATGCGTGGGTGTTAGCGGTACTGGTGCTAACCTGACGCTGCCTGGGGGGACGCATATCACCGCCGGGCGATCAGGGGGCTAAACCTTTATTAGGTAATAAACGGCGGGTGCCCTGGCACTATAAAAAATAAACGAACTATCCAGCGTCACCCGTAACGGTTATACGGTGATCAGTGGTGAAAGGGTTAACTAGGGCAAGGGGTTAAAACATTTATTAGGTAGTATATGGGGGTCCCTGACGCTATAAAATGCTGACAGCGAACCTAAATATTTACCTCCCTAACTAGCATCACCAGCATCACAAAAATGATCGCTTAGCGACACTGGCGATGGGGGGGTGATCAAGGAGTTAAAACTTTATTAGAGGGGGTTAGGGGGGTACCCAAACCTAAAGGGGGCTACCACTAACTGCCCTACCACACTAACTGTCACAAACTGACACCAATGCAGTAATCAGAAAAAAAAACTGCTTGGTGTCAGTGTGATGGGGGTGGGGGTGATTGGGGGGGTGATCGGGGGGGATCGGGGGGTAAAGGGGGGTGTATTGTGTGCCTGGCATATTCTACTGTATGTGTGTGTGTTGTGCACTCACATTGCAGTCTTCTCTCCTCGGCGCCGGAACGGAAAATACCAATCCGAGGAGAGATGACATCATTTCCTCTGCCTCTGTGTACTATACAGAGGCAGGGAAATGATCCCATTGGCTGGGACCGATCGCGAGGGGGGGCTACGAATAGATGGCCTCCCCCTCACCTCCGATCGCCGGGGGACAAACGCCGACCGCCTCAGGCACTGGGGGGGGTCCGATTGGACCCCCCGCCCACGGGAGGCAGATCACGTACAGGTACGTGATTCTGCCTGCCCATGCCATTCTGCCGACGTACATCGTCGTGAGGCGGTCGGCAAGTGGTTAATGAGGGAAAATAATGAACTTAAATATTGTTAGCAAATGGCTGCAATATAACAAGAGTGAAAAATTTAAGGGAGTCTGAATACTTTCCATCCCCACAAAATTATATGCAAAGTGGTTGGAGGGAAGCTTCAGAATGGCAAAGATGTTTTTATTACAAATTATGTGAGCAGACTGCAGTTCCTCTTTAAAAATATAATCAATAAGAAAGTGAGGCTAGAACATACTGGCCCCATAAAGGATGATGAAGGGAATTTGGTTACAGAAGACAAAGAGAAGACAAAGATTTTCAATGCATTCTTCACCTCAGTTTTCACAAAAGAAACGGGGGGATATAGTAACTAAGACTGTAATGTTAATAACACATCACATATACCCTCATGGCTAACAGAACTCAGTATCTGAAATAGACTTGAAAAACTAAAGTGGTTGTTAACCCAATTGCCCCCAATTAATCAGGCACACAGTACATGGTTCCCTAAGCATTGCAGCATCTTCTTATTTTTTTGTGTAAATGCCTTTTATTAGCAGTTTTTAGCTCTGTCATTTGTCCTATTTCATCTACATATCCGAGTCGAGGGAGCTGAGTAGGAGGGACACAGATTCCTTCTGACGTATGCAAGATACGTCAGAAGAGGAATCTTTTATCTTCCTTCCTTTGGCCATCAATGCAGTGTGTACGAGGGGAGGGGGGCGTGGCTGGAAGTGTAGGAGATCGACCTTTCTCACTTAAGACTACATGTTGACAGGTAGAGGGAGGGGGAGGAGGGGGGAGATGAAAACAGGCAGAGAGGAGACCTGCGGATGACGCAGACACACATTTAGACCACGGTATCTTGGCTCAGCAGCCATGATAATTGTGGTCTGTTCTCAGGGGGGAAGACAGAAGCTGGCAGGATCAAACAGGTATTGTAAGAGATACAGAGAAGTAAGGCAAAAAGCAAAAGCACCAAGCTGCAGCTTTCACATTAAAGGGACAGGAGCAGCATATTTTTTTTTTGGGTTAACAAATGCTTTAACATAAATAAGTCACCAGGACCAGATGGCTTACACCCGAGGGCCCTTAAGGAACTTAGCTAGGTGATAGATAGACCATTGTTCCTAATTTTTATGTACAGTTTACTGACAGGAATGGTACCAGCTGAATGGAGAAAAGAAACGTAGTACCAATATTTAAAAAAGGGCTGATATATATCTCTGTAAACTACAGACCAGTCAGTCTAACATTGATAGTATGTAAGCTAATGGAGGGGAGGAAAAAGAACTATATCCAAGATTTTAGTAACAAAAACTGTATCATTAGTGGTAATCAACACGGATTCATGAAGAATCGTTCTTGCCAGACCAATCTATTAACGTTCTATGAAGAAGTGAGCTGCCATCCAAATAAAGGAAGGCTTGTGGATGTGGTGTATCCAGGGCCGGTGCTACCACTAGGCAAACTAGGCAGCCACCTAGGGCGCACTACCACATAGGGCCCAGCCATGGCCTCTGTCCCAGTGCGGTGAAGCTCCAGGCGTGTGTGAGCTCATCCGCTGCAAGTGCCGTGCCGCCAATCCCACAATGTGTTCCGCTGAGCAGCCTGCTGTCACATTCCTCACTGCCGCCCCGACACTCCTTTGCTCCAGCCTGTCCCTGGTGCAGCCTGTGTGAGTACAACGGAGGTGCGGGGCTCGGTGGAGATCATGAGAGCATTGAGAGAGGTGTCAGTGTATGTGTCAGGTAGGTCAGTGTAGTGGTCAGGTAGGTCAGTGTATGTGTCAGGTAGGTCAGTGTAGTGGTCAGGTAGGTCAGTGTAGGGTTCAGGTAGGTCAGTGTAGTGGTCAGGTAGGTCAGTGTAGGGGTCAGGTAGGTCAGTGTATATGTGAGGTAGGTCAGTGTATGTGTCAGGTAGGTCAGTGTAGTGGTCAGGTAGGTCAGTGTAGGGGTCAGGTAGGTCAGTGTAGTGGTCAGGTAGGTCAGTGTAGTGGTCAGGTAGGTCAGTGTATGTGTCAGGAAGGTCACTGTATATGGTCAGTGTATGTGGTCAGTGTAGTGGTCAGGTAGGTCAGTGTATGTGGTCAGGTAGGTCAGTGTAATTGTCAGGAAGGTCACATGTGTTACAAGGGCAGGGCAAAGGGGTGGAGTCAGGGGCTGAGCCAAGGGGCGGCAAAATGAGGTATCACCTAGGGTGTCGAAAAACCTTGCACCAGCCCTGGGTGTATCTGGATTTTGCAAAGGCATTTGATACAGTTCCTCACAAACGTTTACTAAACTGAGGTCTGTCGGCATGGACCATAGGGTGAGTACCTAGGTTGAAAACTGGCTACGGGGCGGATCCAAAGGGTGGTGATAAATAGCCAATACTCAGAATGGTTCGGTGTGGTAAGTGGGGTCCCCCAGGGATCTGTCCTGGGACCAATTCTGTTTAATTTACTCATAAACGATATAGAGGATGGAATATTAAAAAGACACGCGGCCATTTACTGAAATTGGAAGAGAAGCAGTATAACCTTAACTGCGTAGAGGGTTCTTTACTGTCAGAGCAGTAACAATGTGGAATTCTCTTCCACAAGCAGTGGTATCAGCAGGGAGTGTCATTTAAAAAAAACTATTAGATGGTCACCTTAACAATCACAACATACAGGTATTTACAATGTACTATTGACATAAATACAAGCGCTCTTACACACCAGAGGTTGAACTGGATGGACTAGTGTTTTTTTTAACCTTACCAACTAGGTAACTACATGTAACTATGTAACAGATATCTCCAACCTGCAATGGCCTGAGCCTCTTCAAGTCCACAATGCAAGTGCATCTACACAGCAAACCACATCACCTCTTGCCAATGAAAAGGCGACTCCCAGCAACAAGCCACAATTCAAGCAACAGCCAGCAGAAGCGTTACAGAATAAATCACAGCTAAATGCTCTTGCAACATCATTTTATACTGTATACCTCACCCTTATTCACCAGAGAACTTTCACGACCAAGGGGTCTCACAAGTTACTTTGCCACCAAAGAGTGAGAGATCAGACCTGTCTGACTTCCCGATATATATAGTTCTTCACAAGCTCATTAGCATTAGCCTCTCAAGGTTCAACAACTGTCCAGAGATCTATAGGACTTAGAGATCAACCTTCAAAGCTGCTATTGTTGATCTCAACCTTACTGCCAAGGAGGAACTTGATTTGCTCATAAAGTGGCTGGGGCCAGAATCTGCAGATCGTTCTAAAAGACTGAGAGCAGTACATGTTGACTACCTAGATGCAGGTCTTGCTGCTGCATGGGCAAGCCTTGAGCAAACCTATGGTAGTTCTGAGGCAATAGAAAGCACTCTATTCAGAGGCTGACAGATGGAGGAAGGCTTGCCTCCAAAACACGTCTTGTGGCTGGGGCCAGAATCTGCAGATCGTTCTAAAAGACTGAGAGCAGTACATGTTGACTACCTAGATGCAGGTCTTCCTGCTGCATGGGCAAGCCTTGAGCAAACCTATGGTAGCTCTGAGGCAATAGAAAGCGCTCTATTCAGAGGCTGACAGATGGAAGAAGGCTTGCCTCCAAAACGTGTCTCGATTGGCAACACTGCTTCTTGGATTGACAGCTCTCTTGCCTTTGCTTGGCGCCTCTCTTTCCCTCCCCTCTTCTGTTACAGCACCTGGGTTCCCAGCCCTATGTGAGAAGGCAACCTTGTTTTAGCCCTGAACGTTAGCTATTGACTTAGATTATTACATTATGCCTAACCACCAGGAATATATCATGCAACATTAGCTGAGTACATTGGGATAAGTGTCCATCCTGTAATTTGTTAAACACTACATTTGTGTACAGAAAAGTGTAGCGCTGACTGTGTTTTTTTGTTTGTTTTTTTCAGTGTTTTGTACTACATGTGATGACAACAGAATGGCCTTGTCAGTTGAAGATAGAGAGTTTATCACAATAATGGACAATTTATTCTTCAAAGATACATCTAACAGCTGGGTTGCACCATTACCTCTTTGTGCTACAAGAGTCAGACTTCCAAATGATGGTGAACAAGCTTTATCCAGATTCAATTCACTTCAGTGAACACTAAAGAACAGGCCTGAAATTAAGTACCATTTCATTGCCTTTATGAAAAGGATCTTTGACAATGATCACACTGAGCCAGCTCCACCTCTTCAAGAACATGACGAGTGCTGGTACCTGCCTTTCTTCTAAGTGTATCCTCCACATAAACCAAATCAAATCAGGGTAGTGTTTGACTCCAGTGCCAGTAAGAGAAGACCATAGGAACTTCCTAAGGTTTCTGTGGCATGTGACAACAACATAAACAATGAAGTGATTGAATACTGTATGAAAGTAAACGTCCCTTGCCTGCTGTTGCAACATACGGTCCAGGAAGGACTGCTCTTGATGGCTAAAGGAGTATGGTGCAGATACTCGACAACTTGTTGAGAGGTTCTTCTACGTGGACAACAGACTCAAATCCTTACCACCCGGATGAAGAAGCCATAGACCTGTTCCAATGGACTAAAGGTATGCTTTCTGAGGCCAACCTCAGACCCTATAAGATTGCCTCAAACAGTGTTGCTTTGATGAAAGCCTTTCAGCCTGGCGTTCATGTCACAGGATTTAAAGATTGAAATCTGGAAATGGACATGCCTCCTGTTCAGAGAAGTCTGAGCTTAAGGTGGAACTTATTAAAAGACACCTTCGGCTTTCAAATCAGCTCTGCAGACAAGCCATTTACCAAACATGGTGTTCTGTCAGTGGTGAACAGCCTGAACGATGGGCCACCATACAAGGTAAATCCTTATTAAGAGAGCTATCAGAGACTATTAAAGATTGGGATGCTCCACTACCAACAGACAAACATTCAAATGGGAGTCCTTGAACCAATCTCTACATGCCTTAGATAGACTTGACATATCACAATGCTACACTTCGGGTTCCCTTGCTGCAAGTCGGACAACAGAGATTCACATCTTCTCAAATGCATCCACCATAGCAGCTGTTGTCTACCTCAAGGTAAGAGACTCTCTCAATCAAACCCATGTAGAGTTTTTGTTTGGCAAAGCTAAGTTAGCGTCTAAGCCTGAGCAATTCCCAGACTTGAACTTTGTGGAACTGTGCTAGCCATAGAAATTGCAGATTTTATACTGCGTAAGCTAGACATTCAGATAAATGACATCAAATTCTACACAGACAGAAAAGTTGTTTTGGGCTGCATATTTAATCAAACAAAATGCTTCTATGTCTATGTCAGCAACAATGAATCAGTAAAAGGAATCTGAAAATCCTCAAGGCCTGAACAATGGCATCATGTTCCATCAGAGTTTAATCCTGCAGATCATGTCACCAGGCCAATGTCTGCAAGTGTCTTTGCAAATTCTTCTTGGTTAACAGGACCTGAATTCCTGCCGGATCACACAGAAGAAAGTACAGCTGAGGTCTTAAGTCTTCTACATAGATCCTGACAGTGATTCAGAGATTCGTCCTGAAGTCAAGACTTGTCACAAGATCTGAACCCAGATTAATTTAAAGTTTTCAACACCTTGAACGTTTCTCCAATTAGATAACACTTGTCAGAAAATGGCAACGTCCAAACCCTAATCTCCAAGTTGGAGACCTTGTTCTGCTCAAAGATCAGCAAGCGGAATGAATCGAATGGCCCATTGTAAAGACCATTCCTAGTGGTGATGGAAGGGTACGTAAGGTAAAGGTGAAAGTTGCCAGACAAGGTACTGTAAAGACTTTCCTCAGACCCATCACAAAACTTGTTTTGCTCTTGCCTTTTGGAGACTGAACTTGCTTACCTGGGTTTGTTGGATCCTGTTTCTGACCTCGGGATAAATGTGCCTTGAACTTTAATTGACACTACTTGATGCCTTATACAGTATTGCATAGACATGTGCAATTAGTTTTGTTCCAAGTTCCTTTTTCTTCAAAATTCAGCATATTCGTTAATTCGAAAAAATACGAATTAACGAAAGACCGTTTAACAAATTTTTTCAAAAACAAATTTTTTAAAAGAACAAAAATTAGAAAGAACAAAAATCCAAAATTCGAAAATCCGAAAATGAGAAAATCAGAAAGAACGAAAATCCGAAAATAAGAACAAAAATCTGAAAATGCGAAAATCTGAAATAACAAAAACAATCGGATAATTTCTATTATAATTTAAATATTACGTTTATTAACCAGTATTATAATAATAAAAACTATAATAATAGTTATAAACTGTTACATTATAGGTATTGGAATTTCCTTTCAAATTTAGCTGTTAGTGACCGTAACAAATACGAATTTGTCCGAAGTTCCGAATTATCCACCATTCGTTGTTTTAATTACAATGATAATTCGTAACTTCAGATAAATTCGTATTTGTTACGTTCACTAACAGCCAAATTGAAAGAAAATTCCAATACCTATAATTTAATAGTTTATAACTATTATTATAGTTTTTATTATTATTATTATTATTATATTTATTATCAATTAATAATAATAATTATAACAAAACTATAATAATGGTTAATAAACTTAATATATAAATTATAATATAAATAATCTGAATGTTTTTTGTTCTTTCAGATTTTTGGATCTTTGTTCTTTCTGATTTTTGAATTTTCAGATCTTCATTTTTATTTTTGGATTTTCGTTCTTATTTTCAGATTTTCGTTCTTTCTGGTTTTCTGATTGTCGAATTTCGAATTTCCGTTCTTTAGAATTATTACAAATTATCAAAATAACAAATACTGCATCTAAACTAAAAGATCTTTGTGTGAGAGAAGGGTGTTTGGTGAGTTTGACTATCTGATAAAGCCTGTCCATGGTGATTGTATCTGCTTATACAGGCCAGGCTTCAAGGTCTCAGCAATGGATAAGCCACTATTACAATAGTTTTTTGCTAGGATGCAATGTCACAGTGAGAGAGCAAGCAGATTTAATCTGGAATAAAGAAATAACAGTGTTTTTTTCTGAGACTGAAGACTGAAAAATTGTATGTATTTGCTGCTGTTGAGTTTTTAAAGTCTTTCTATTAGTCCACAATTTCAGATGGAGAGAGCAGGCAAAATTCATGTATGCAAATCAATTAATCTCTATTTTCTAATATTAGGACTGAAAAATTGTACAGTTCTGAAGCACACCTTTTAAGCCATTTATTGGATATGTTGCATTTTTTTGCAGCGAGAAAAAGCAGATTGCATCTAGAAGTAAAATGCTAGATTTGCACCACAGGTATTAAACTTTTTGGCTCAGGCTGCAATTTCAGAGTGACTGAGCAAGTGTTTTGCATCTGGAAAAATTTGGGTTTTTTGTTTGGAATTGTTTGGAATTGTAAACATATAAATTTCACACATTTGCACCACAGCTAATAAGCCGTTTTAGATAGGCCACAATTTCTGAGTGATTAAGTGATTGCATCCAGAAATTTTAAATTAGTGTCTTTTTTGTTTTAAATTGAAAGAGAAAAATGTATATATGTGCAGCATATTGCATAGGCCACAATTTTTAAGGGACCGAGCAGGCATCTTGCACCTGGAAAATAAAAAAAATATTGTCTTGTTTCAGAGACTGAAAATTTACACATTTTCACCACAGTTACTAATTGAAAATATAAACATTATACTAATTTTAACACGACTTTAAAGTGGTTGTAAACCCTTACAGACCACTTTTACCTACAGGTGAGCTTATAATAAGGCTTACCTGTAGGTACTGGAAATATCTCCTAAACCTACACGGTTTAGGAGATATTTACCACATACGCTTGCGCCGACATCATCGGCGCATGCGCACAAAAGAAAGGGCAAGATCGTGCCGTTTCTACAGGGCCCGTGCCGTGACCATCCGCTCCTGCGCGCATGTGCGCGAGTGACATCACAGGACTCCGAACAGTCACAGAGCCAGTGTCCACAGCACCGGAAGGAAGAGGGGTGAAGATGGATGCGGCCACCAGCGGGGACATTGTGGGCTTCATTTGCAGGTAAGTGGTACATAATGGGCTAATATGCAATGCATACTAGCCCATTATGCTTTTACCTCGCAGGGGAATAAAGAGGAAGTAAAACCTATCAGGGTTTACTTCCTTATTAAAGCCTTTGTTTGGCCCGGCCCCAATTTATGAGAGAGAGAGAGTAAGCAGATTGCATGTTGCAATAAAAACTGGGTTCCTTTTTGACATACCACAGAAGGACAAGTATTTTCAGATTTTCTGTAAAGCTTTTAATCCTTTTCACACAGGCTGCTCTTTCTGAAGGACAGACCAAATAAATTGCAACTGGAAATAGGCAATTGCTGCCTTTTTTTAAAGACTAAATAAAGAAGGTACATTTCAACAGGTCTGCACCACAGCTTTTAAGCCTGTTTGGACGGGCCACTATATGTGAGCCAGTTAGCACCCAAATTGCATTTTACAATAAAAATTTGGGTTTCTTTTTCGCAGACAGTAAAGGGAAAAGATATGCAGATTTTAAGCCCAGCTTTTATAACTTTTTGGATAGGCTGATAGTTTTGAGCTATAGAGAAAAAGAAAAAATATTTTTTATTTTAAATTGAATACAGAAAAATGTTAGCAATTCAAGCATATCTTTTAAGCCTATTAAATAGTCCACACCTTCTAAGGGAGTGAGCAGGCATATTGCATCTAGACATAAATGTTTTCATTTTTCTATTAAAAATGCTTTAATAATCAATAAAAAGTTACACTCACATAAGCAGAGATCACATCAGAGCCTGAGGAAGTCACTTTGCCAAAACTTCTATGACTAGGGTGAATCCTACTGACATGGACATTGTGTTGCTGGACTTGCAACTTGATGGATACACGTATGGTTATATGCTGATATGATCTCTGCCAATGTAAGTGTAACTTTTTTTTCATATAACAATTTTTATTAATTTTTACTAAGAAAACAAAGAATAAAGACATTCAAATGTTCACTAAAAGTGTTTTTTTTTTTTTTTAACATGTGGAGCTGATGGAGAAAATGACTATATTCTAGCAGTCATTTTCTCCATCAGCTCCACATCTTTAATCCTAGCGTACAGGGCATCTGAGGAGGGAGGGGAATGCTCCTTCCAATTAAGGGCGACTAGACAGCATGCAGCCGTGAGAATATGTCGGAGCAATTTCTTGTAGGGTTTAGCAATTTTTAGTGGGGATAGGCCCAGCAAGAAGGGTTTCGGTGTCATAGGGACAGGCACCCCAATAAGGCAACCCAGCAACTGTTCAGTTGAATGCCAAAAACAAGCAATCAGCAGCTCCAGTATATATGTAGGAGGGTACCTTTATCCCTATGGCAGCGCCAGCAACAGTCAGAACTAGCACAGTAAATGGCGTGGAGCACATCTGGTGTCAGGTACCAAAAGTAGAGAATTTTTTAGGCATTTTCCTCATAAAGAGTACAAAAGGAAATTTTAGCTGCCTGGGACCCAATCACCTGCCACACCTCTAGGGGAATTTCTTCACCTAGCGCCTTCTCTCATCAGATCATATAAGAGTGTGTACCTTGAGCTGGGATAGAATAGGTAGGTCAAATTTATCCTGAAGTTCAGCAAATGGCAATAATTTATGAGACCTAGGGTCTACCAGGTGTCCAAAATGAAACAGGTACTGCGATGCCCAGGGAAAGGACATCCGGTGAGTGAGGCTATCTGGCACCTTGGGTTTGTAGAGGAAAGAGGTCAACAGTGATGTTTCCAGTTTGAGCGTATGTTGGCGAGATAGCTTGCGCCAGATCATCCTTATCTTTGTACTCTTCACCTGATTGCCACCACACATGCTTGACACCATCTGAACCAAACAAGTTTATCTTGGTCTCATCAGACCACAGGACATGATTCCAGTAATCCATGTCCTTAGTCTGCTTGTCTTCAGCAAACTGTTTGCGGGCTTTCTTGTGCATCATCTTTAGAAGAGGATTCCTTCTGGGACGACAGCCATGCAGACCAATTCTTTGGTCGACCATGGCAAGGCCTGTTCTGAGTGGAATCTGTCCTGTTAAACGGCTGTATGGTCTTGGCCACCATGCTGCAGCCCAGTTTCAGGGTCTTGGCCATCTTCTTATAGCCTAGGCCATCTTTATGTAGAGCAACAGTTCTTTTTTCAGATCCTCAGACAGTTCTTTGCAATGAGGTCCCATGTTGAACTTCCAGTGACCAGTATGCGAGAGTGAGAGCGATAACACCAAATTTAACACACCTGCTCCCCATTCACACCTGAGACCTTGTAACACTAACAAGTCACATGACACTGGGAAGGGAAAATGGCTAATTGAGCCCAATTTAGATTTTTTCATTTAGGGGTGTACTCACTTTTGTTGCCAGCAGTTTAGACATTAATGGCTGTGTGTTGAGTTATTTTGAGGGGACAGCAAATTTACACTGTTATACAAGCTGTACACTCACTACTTTACATTGTAGCAAAGTGTCATTTCTTGAGTGTTGTCACATGAAAAGATATAATAAAATATTTAAAAAATGTAAGGGGTGTACTCACTTTTGTGAGATACTGTAGTTGATGTGGCAAACAGGGAAGGTGTGGCATCCCTAGTACTCAGCCTGGATGCAGAAAAGGCTTTTGATCGCCTTGGCTGGCCTTTCCCTGTTCGATCCACTGCGCCATATTGGATTTAGAGGGCCTTTTCTGCGACCAATCCAACATCTTTATAGAAATCCGACGGCCCAAGTGAAAACCCCTTATGCCCTTTCTTCTCCCTTTCCAGTAATTAATGGTACCTGGCAGGGCTGTCTGCCTTCTCCTTTATTATTTGCATTATGTGTTGAACCCTATCCGTAGAAGTTCGGACATTCGGGGCATATTGGTTAGAGGGAAAGAATTTAAAATCTCACTGTTCGTGGATGATATTATCCTTACTCTGACCCAGCCTAGGATCTCCCTATGGAATTTGCATTCTGAACTTGATTGTTACGGAGGCCCTCCCGGTTAACATCGCAGAGGATGAAGTTAAACACTTAACGACCTGCTTCCCCTACTCCTGGAAGCCGACTGCTTTAAAATATCTTGCGGTCTATATCACCCCGAATTTTACTACCTTGTATCGGGAGAACTTTCCCCCTCTTTATCGGCTAATTAGATCAACGGTGCAACAGTGGAAGAAACATCATATCTCCCTTCTGGGGCTTATTGCCTCCATTAGGATGTCCATTCTTCCTAAGCTTTTATATTTGTTCCAAACACTACCAATTCCTGTCCTTTATATACTGTACATCTGCGATAACTACAAGCAGATCTGCTTCAATATGTTTGGACCTACAAGAGGCACAGGATACCCTGCTTGGTATTTATGGTATCATGCTCTGATGGTGGTCTAGCATTCCCCAACCTTATAAAATATTATCAAGTGGCCCAACTACGTGCAGTAGCCTCATGGTTCACGCAGCGCTGTTATAATAAATGGACAGAAATCGAAAAGATATGGTTAGCACCCGTACATCCTAATAATCTACTTTGGAATGCGAATGCGGAGGTAGACGCCAGTCGATTGTGGGGGGCCATGTCCCAGCTTATGTGTCTTGCCTACAGTCTACAGTCAAGCATGGTGGTGGGAGTGTCATGGTCTGCGGCTGCATGAGTGCTGCTGGCACTGGGGAGCTACAGTTCATTGAGGAAACCATGAATGCCAACATGTATTGTGACATACTGAAGCAGAGCATGATCCCCTCCCGTCGGAGACTGGGCCAAATTGGGCCCCAGAGCTTCACAGGTTGCCGCTGGAGTCCTCTTCCACTCCTCCGTGACGACATCACGGAGCTGGTGGATGTTAGAGATCTTGCGCTCCTCCACCTTCTGTTTGAGCATGCCCCATAGATTCTCAATAGGGTTTAGGTCCGGAGACATGCTTGGCCAGTCTATCACCTTTACCCTCAGCTTCTTTAGCAAGGCAGTGGTCATCTTGGAGGTGTGTTTGGGGTTGTTATCATGTTGGAATACTGCCCTGCGGCTCAGTCTCTAAAGGGAAGGGATCATGCTCTGCTTCAGAATGTCACAGTACATGTTGGCATTCATAGTTCCCTCAATGGACTGTAGCTCCCAAATGTCGGCAGCATTCATGCAGCCCCAGACCATGATACTCCCACCACCAAGCTTGACTGTAGGCAATAAAGTAAACTGTTTACGGGCTTTCTTGTGCATCATCTTTAGAAGAGGCTTCCTTCTGGGGTGACAGCCATGCAGACCAATTTGATGCAGTGTGTGGCGTATGATCCGAGCACTGACAGGCTGACCCCCCACCCCTTTAACCTCTGCAGCAATGCTGGCAGCACTCATACGTCTATTTCCCAAAGACAACCTCTGAAAATGACACTGAGCACGTGCACTCAACTTCTTTAGTCGACCAGTGGTTTACGCTGAATGGTCTTGGCCACCGCGCTGCAGCTCAGTTTCAGGGTCCTGGCAATCTTCTTATAGTCTCAGCCATCTTTATGTAGAGCAGCAATTCTTTTTTTCAGATCCTCAATGTTCTTTGCCATGAGGTGCCATATTGAACTTCCAGTGACCAGAATGAGAGAGTGAGAGCGCTAACACCAAATTTAACACACCTGCTCCCCATTCACACCTGAGACCTTGTAACACTAACGAGTCACGTGACACCGAGGAGGGCAAATGGCTAATTGGGCCCAATTTGGACATTTTCTATTTAGGGATGTACTCACTTTTTTGCCAGCGGTTTAGACATTAATGGCTGTGTGTTGATTTATTTTGAGGGGCCAGCAAGTTTATACTGTTATATAAGCTGTACACTCACTACTTTACATTGTAGCAAAGTGTACTTTCTTCAGTGTTGTCACATGAAAATATATAATAAAATATTTACAAAAATGTGAGGGGTGTACTCACTTTTGTGAGATACTGTAAGTCTATGACCTTTCTAGTATTATCCCCAGCCTGACGAAGGGGAAGGAAGCCTTCCTGGTCTTTATGGATCAGGGAAGGGAGAACAGTATTCAGATGGACAGAAAGGAGTTTGGTAAAAAAAAATTAATCTGAATTCAAGAGGGCTATTGGCCTATAGCTAGCACATAATAAAGGATCCTTATCAGGTTTTGGAATCAAGGTGAGAAAGGACCTCTGTGTAAGTATAAAATTTTATTGATTATTAAAGCATTTTTATGGTACTTCACTATTGCAAGTCTCTTTTTTGTTGATTGGGATATTATACTTATAAGGGGGCAGGAGGCGGAGCCTAGCGGAGCAGACATGCATTGTTAGAGCTCCACACCGCTGAGGTGAGAAGAGAAGGACAAAGCGGAGCCTGCAGGCTCAAAAGGTATCCATTTGAACCTTTTTGCCCCAGGGAACAAACTGTGAAAGTTTGGGCAGGAAATATGGTACTGGGAGGAAACCGTGGCAGAAATAAAAATCACCTCACAAAGAGCTCACAGGCACTCACTGCAGCTGAAGCAGCTCCAGTCACCTCACAAGATACAGCATCAGGGCGCTCTCACAGACAGAAAATGTCACAGCAAGACTCTCCATTTGAGTCAGATACAGAACAAATCCTCTCACAAACTTCTCCACAAGCCTCCTCAGTATCCCCAGTAATATTATTACAATTTGAAAAGATGCTTCATAAGGCTTTAAAACAAACCTCAGACCAAATAACAAAAAGCCTAACCAAAGAAATAAGAGAGCTGGGAAACCGCACCGCAGCCTTAGAAATAAAAATGGATGAAATTAAAATTACAACCCAAGAAAATATAACAGAATTGGAACAATTAAAAAAAGAGAATTTAATACTTCAAACTAAGCTCGAAGATTACGAAAATAGAGCCAGACGTTCAAACTTGCGCATAAGGGGAATACCTGAAACTGTGACAGACCTGCAATCTACTATTACTGCTCTATTACAAGAACTAAAGCCAGATATCCCTATTGAACGTTTAGAACTGGACAGAGTACACAGAGCCCTCACAGCCAAAGAGAAAGATGGACCCCCACGTGATATAATCACAAAATTTCATTATTACAGAACGAAAGAACAAATACTAATTGCTGCAAGAGAAAAAAAGGAACTTAATTTTCAAGGACACAATTATCAAATTTTTGCTGACCTATCCCAACTTACTATTACTAAAAGACGATCCATGAAACCCCAACTAATGGAACTGCAACGCCACAACATTATGTATCAATGGGGCTTCCCCTTTTCAGTCAGATTTAACTACCAAGGTACAATTTACAGAAGCAGATCAGCAGATGAACTACAACAAACCCTTTTAAAATTAAATCTGACAGAACCCACAAGCAGCAACACTCCCACACGCAGAAGAATGGCGTCATCTTCACCTTCAGGCAGCACCCAGAAAATTTCAGAACAAAATGGGAATCATCATTCTCACAAAAGAGGCCGTTATGCCACATCATCCATGGACCAAGAAGATTCAATGGACTGACATCTAATTCCTGATATCTCTTCATTTATTATACTAAGAGATGGTTCTCTATAAAAAACCTGTATTTATAACTGAATGTAACTGCATTCTGATAGTCACACACTGTGTGGGATCATCTTACATTCCAGTTATATTTCTTATTACTTCTGATTCATATAGCCTTAGAATATATAAGTGAAATAAGGAAATTCTTGTTCAGTTATATATTATCAGGTAATAACAATAGATGTATTACTTTTTAGGACAAATATGTTCAATAATCCAGAAGTAATGGAAGCTTTTTCTTTCTTTTCTTAAAACAAATATATTATTACCTAACTAGTTCCTAGAATTATGTTTTTGTTTATTCTAATCTGAAGCAATACAACCTCAATTTTATGAGTTAACATATCTAAACAGTTACATATGAATAAAATATGTAATTGTTTACTCTAAAAGGGTTAAAATCCCAAAATAATTCAAACTATCTTCATCAATACCAAAGTTATTAACAGTACCTTTCTAACTGAATTATTTAGCCTAGGGCAAGACTAACCATATACAACCACCCTGGAATAAATAATTTCAACAAAAACTATATTCTGCACTCCAATTAATGAAACATCATTTTGATGTCTTTTGACATAGCACTTCTCTCCTGTAAGCGGAAGATCCGTGTACCCCCATTAGCCCTCCTCATTCTCCCAACCATATTATGTGGGAGTGTGACGAAGGCACTTATTCCCCTGAGAGAGATATTTATTCTCTTTCACGGGTAAATTGTGATTACTTGCAAAAAATAATTTATACAATGTATCATCTAATCTCATATGTTTTTTGTTTACTCTTTACTCCAGAATTCACTGGTTTCTTTTCTATCTATTCATCTCTTCAGTCCACACAGGTTGATCTGCGCAGTCAGCTCTGCATAACAAAAAGTAAGTCAAAACTATTTGATCTATTGCCATGGCACCACTGAATATACTTTCCCTGAATGTTCAGGGAATAAATGTCCCTCAAAAAAGGACCAAAGCCTTCCGTACTTTCCATAACAAGAAGGCTCACATAGTATGCCTCCAAGAAACACACTTCACCAAAGATTCTACTCCAAAATATATTTCTCCTTTTTATCAACAAATTTACACGGCTTCTGCCTGTACCAAGCAAAGGGGAACTCTAATTGCATTTCACCGATCCACACCATTCACCTTATCATCAGAAATTAAAGACCCAGAAGGTAGATACCTGATACTCATGGGTTATATAATGGATACAGCAATCACGGTGATTTCCTACTACGCTCCTAACAAACAACCTACACCATTCCTCTCACATATATTACAAGTGATTAATACACACAAAATAGGAACAGTAATAATGTGTGGGGATTCGAACCAGGTCCTCCTCCCATTTCTAGATAAATCACCTTTTACACCATCCAAAATAACCTCTAGATTACCTTTTTCTCAACTTCTTTCCAAATACAATCTGGTAGATTCATGGAGAGAAAGTAACCCAATGAAAAAGAAATTTACTTATTTCTCGCACCCTCATCAAACCTTCACCAGAATAGATCATATTTTTCTAACAATAGGAATGATACCAGAAATTATTGCATCAGATATAATTCCGATTCCGTGGTCTGACCATAATGCAGTATACACTACTATAGCCTCAGCCATACCAAAAGCGCATGACCCAACGTGGTACTTACCGGACATAATGCTCAAACACCCACTACATCAGATGGCCATTGAACAAGCTTTAAAGGAATACATATCAATTAATAATACAACAGACATCTCCCCAATAACACTGTGGGAAGCTCATAAGCCTGTCTTGCGTGGTACAATACAAAGACAAATGGCACTACTTAAACGGGAACGCAAAAATCTAGCAAAAAAACTAGAACTCAATTTTAATGCAGCCTACATATCATTTCAAGATAATCCATCTCAGAGTACAAAATCTCATCTGGAAAAATCTAGATTGGAATACGATCTATTTCTCACTGAGTCAGTTGATAAATCCCTCAAACGCTCCAAACACAATTTCTACATGAATACAAACAAACCAGGTACATATTTGGCTCGGGCATTAAATTCAACTAACAAATCTTTCAAACCAATACGTTTGAAATTATCAAAAAATGTTTACACTTGTAATCCAGTTAAAATAGTCCAAAAATTTCACTCACATCTTGCAACTTTATACAAGACAAACAATGAATTTAATCCTACAGAGGCTGAATCCTTCTTCTCAAAAATAACCTTACCTGAGTTATCTCAGAATCAAAAAAGCAGTTTAGATGAGCCTATAACTATAGATGAAGTTGCTAACGCCATAAAAGACCTAAAACTTAACAAAAGACCAGGCCCAGACGGCTACTCGGCTTTATACTATAAAACATTCTCAGAAATACTCTCTCCCATTCTCACTGAAACTTTTAACAAACTTCTAGATGGACATTCTTTTCGGCAAGAAACACTAATGGCAATTGTTTGTATGATCCCAAAACCCCTTTCTGATGATACTTCCTGTGTGAATTATCGGCCTATCTCTCTGTTAAACCTCGATATTAAATTATTAGCAAAAATAATAGCAAAACGCCTCAATACCATTATAGGAAAATTAATACATAGAGATCAAGTAGGCTTCATGCCAAATAGACAGGCAGGTGATAATATACGCAGGGCAGTGTTATTGGCACATATTGCTAAAAAAACGGAAAATCCCTTTATGTTTTCTATCTCTCGATATTAAGAGGGCATTTGACACAGTATCCTGGCAATATATGCAATATTCATTACAAAAATGGGGTTTTGGACCCCACTTTTTAACATGAATCAAAGCATTATATAATAAACCCAAAGCCTATATAAAATATGCTGGATACAAATCTGAAGCCTTTAATATCGAAAGAGGTACCCGACAGGGTTGCCCATTATCTCCCTTATTATTTGCCCTTATACTCGAACCCATGGCCCAATACATCAGAACAAACCAAACTATAACTGGCATTGAAGTAGGAGGTATTACACACAAATTATGTATATTTGCAGACGATATATTACTTTTTCTATCATCACCACAGGTCTCTGGTCCTAACTTAATACCAGCTCTTGATGGATTTGCAGCCCTATCCGGCCTTATGATTAATCCTAAGAAATGCCTAGTGCTTAATATTTCACTCACAAACATGGAATTGATCCCGGCTAGGGCTGCACTCCCATTCACATGGGCAGAAAAATCAATCCCATATCTTGGAATTCATTTAACAGCATCTCATTCTGACTTATTCTCAACCAATTATCCTCCTGTATTAAGACAGATCACAAATCTAATAAAACAATGGTCGCAACTTCCTTTATCCTGGATAGGGAAGATTAATGCAATCAAAATGACTATTCTACCCAAATTGCTTTATCTATTCAGAGTCCTCCCTATTCCAATTCCTTCCTATTTTTTGAGAAAAGTACAAAAAAGAGCAACTTCGTTTATATGGGGCTCTTCTAAACCACGTATACCTATACACACACTACATCTTCCCAAAAATAAAGGAGGCCTGGGATACCCTAATTTTATTCACTACTACAGAGCAGCACATTTGGCCAGTCTGTCCAAATACCATGCAAAACAGGAAATCCCATTATGGGTATTTATAGAGGCTTCAGAAAATGACCCTCTATTAATATCAAATTTATTATGGCTTGATCCTAAAGACCGCTTTAAAATTCATAATCCCATAACTAAACACTTCTTATCTCTCTGGGATAAACTAAAAACCAAATATCAGTTACAATCTCCACACAATCCTCTCCTTTCTTTTATCAGAAATCCGGCCTTTTATCCGGCATGGATCTACCCAAATTCTTTTAAAGCTTGGACAACATCAGGCATTCAGACACTAAATGACTTCATAGCATCTAAATCATTCCTTTCATTCCCATCGCTTAGAGAAAAATATGATCTACCAAACTCTGAGATATTTAGATATCTGCAAATCAAAAATTTCTATACACCATTCCTAAAGGGGGATACACCATTATCCCAATTATCCATTTTTGAATCAATCTGTACAAAAGATCCATTTGCTAAAGGTACAATTTCATCACTTTATAATCAATTATATGGAGTAGCAAATCTTAATAGACCCTCTTACGTTCAGAGGTGGGAGGAGGACCTGGGACGAACTTTAGAAGACACGGACTGGTCTAACATATGGCTCACATCTAAGTCATCTTCACCCAACATCTTAGCACTGGAGACAAATTATAAAGTCCTAACTCGCTGGTACCTTGTACCCGCTAGAGTGGCAAAATATTCACCTAATACCTCAGCTCTTTGTTTTCGAGGATGCCCAGAAATAGGCACATATTTACACATATGGTGGACGTGCCCAGTAATCCAAACCTTCTGGAAGGAAGTCTTCGTGATTGCATCTAAAATATTTAAAAAAATAATACAACCAGATCCATATTTAACTTTACTTAATCTAAAACCGAAATGGTTAACACTCTCTCAATTCAAGCTTATGATACAACTAATAACGGCTGCAAAACAAACAGTGGCCAAGGCATGGAAATCTCCTACATTGGTACTAGCAGAAACAATTCACAGAATGAATAATACAATGTCCCATGCTAAGATGGTAGCCATCGATCAAAATCAAATTCCAAAATTTGAAAAACTTTGGCATCCTTGGATAAAACAACAGTTCCTGTCAAACTTCACTCTGTCCTGTTGCCATGGTAACAGATTAAATGACTTACAGAGACACCCATTCTAAGGCTTCAAAGAGAACTAAAAAGAATAATAAACTGACGAGCGGGACAACCTTGTGGACCATACCTCTACCTTTCAACCCTTTTTCTTCTTTCTCTTTCCTTTTCTCCACCTTACGATTAAAGCTCATTATCAGAATTTATTTGACCTATATACACTCTACTTGTAAACAATATGTATAGTAGGTATAAATCATTTAAATACCTACAAAAGTAACTAAGGAAATGATATATATCTTTAATTTAGGTTTACGTGAACCCAATGTTTAATATTTGAAATTTCATGATATTTACCTATATAAACCCTACTGTAAAACAATGAGCTTACTTTATAGATCCTTGTAAACTTACTTTATGTATCTTTACAACATTGTATACTCAATAAACTTCTTTTGACAGGGATATTATACTTATTAGTTCTTCTATTCTTCAAGGGTATAAGCAGTAGCGCTGTGGAGTGGATTACTAAGTAATGTCAGACCTTACATTCATAGGGGGTCAAACATGATGGTGAGCGCTGTCCCTTGGGGATTATCAGTGAGTGCTCTTCTGCAATATGAGTATTCACACAACGGTGGAAGGAAGAATCTATTATTTGATTTTTGGGTGCTTTTTATGGAGTATTTGTATTTTGGACACTTTATTCATGTATTACACCTTTATGGTTACTTTGTACATTTAAGTGGCTGCTCCTTATATGAGAGTATTTAATATTTATAGCTGAAAAAAGTCTACTTTGTATCTCCAAATTTGTCTCCTATCAAAATAATGAGATTCTATTTATCACATTTTTATAATCTGTGTCTGAAAAAATACATTTTCATGTAACATTTCTGGCTGAAATAGGCCTATGCTATTCCTACAAATTTGCCTGCTATAAAAATGGATGAGATTCTGTTCAACAAATGTGTACAATTTTTATAATGTGTTTTTTTTTGTTTTTGTTTTTTTTTTTTTCATTGAAAAGATATTTATTGAAATTTTTAGCAGTTTACAAAAAATAAGGAAGAAAGAAAAAAAAAAAAAAAAAATTTATAAAATAACAAAACGAAACACGTAATAAGAAGCACATAACCAGTGCGAGTTTACTCATTCAACCAGAATTGGTTAGGTTGATACCTACAGATATTTATGTAGTATTATAGTTGTTAGTCCAGATTTCCCACAGTTTGTCAAATTTGTTGCATTTAAGTGAGTTAATTGCTAAGAGTCGTTCAAATGTATAGTTTGTACTTGAACTGGTTACATCAGTGACGTTAACTGTAGGATTGTTTTTCCAATTTTGGAGTATCAAGGATCTAGCGACTAATAGGATATGTGATACTACATGTCTCATGGTGCGCGGAAAGATTTCCAGACCGATATGTAGTATAGCCATGGTTGGGTTGGGAGGTGTGAGTATTCCCGTAGGGGATGAAACAAGTTTGAATATTTGGTTCCAGAAGCTAGTTAAGCTGGGGCATTCCCAGAACATGTGTAGGAGATGACCTTTGTGTCCGCATTCTCTCCAACAAAAATGTGAGGTGTTGGGAAACATTTTTGCAATCCTACAGGGGGTATATTGCCAATGATTGATTATCTTGATCATTGATTCCCAATGGCTAATACAATGTGATGTGTTTTGAATGGTTTGAAATGCAAACTTCCACTGCTCCTCTGTGGTCGTTGTACCCATATCTGTGTCCCACTTCATATGTGCAGCTGATTTTCTGAATATCCTTTTATTCTGAAGCAGGTTATAATATAGTGATATACCTTTGTTGTGTAGTGAGCCCCGTGTGAGGTGTTGCCATACTAAGGTCGGGAGGTGGACTGTAGGGAGCGGGTGTGTGTGCATAAAGTGAGACACATATACAAGTGAAAAGCATGTGATTCGGCATATTAAATTCTCTCATTAGACATTCTGTTGTTTTTGGGCAGTTGTTTAGGAGCAGGTCTTGCACCGTGTTTATCCCTTGGGAGGGGAATGTTTCCAGGGATAGCATTGGTATATTAGCTTCAATTATGCTTAGAGGAAGTTTAAAGACTATTACCTTGCGGTTACTGAGTTGGCGGGTTAGGAGGAATCTCCAAGCTTGCAATGATATGTTGATAGTGGGGGATAGTTTTCGTGTTCCAGGGTATTCAACTGTCTCCAAGAAGAACCACTGGTAGATCCGGTATGGGAGCCAGGGATTTTTCGATTTCTACCCATAGCGGTACCTCAGTGAGAGAGAACCAATGTTTGAGTTGGTCAAGTCTGGTTGCCCACATATAGTCATGGATGTCGATAAGTCCCCCCTGCAGTTTTGTTAGAGATTAGATTTGTTCGTGAGCATCTTGCTTTCTTTGTGCCCCACAAGAGTGTCCATTTAAGGCTGGAGAGGGAAGTGAGGTATTGTGCTGGAATGGCTATTGGGAGTGCCCTGAAAATGTTTAGGATTTGTGGTAGAATAAGCATTTTAAATGCTGCTAAACTTCCCAACCAAGAAAGTTCACGTTTGGCTATATGCCTGGTTTGGATTTCTATTTTGGTTATAAGGGGTTTCAGGTTGGTGACCGCTAGAGAGCTAGTGGTATTGGTCAGGGTAATACCCAGGTATGGTATACCTCTATCAGTCCATAAGTATGGGAGGGATTGTTGTAATATGAGACAGTATTTGGCTGGTATCCCCAGATTTAGTATGAGGAATTTGGTGAAATTCACCTTATAAAATGAGACGTCTCCAAAGATTTTAAGTATGTCGTGTGCCATAGGGAGTGAAGTAAGTGGGTTAGTTAATAGCAAGACCACATCGTCCGCAAACAAGTTTATAACATGGGAGGTTGAACCAAAGTGAAAACCTGTTAGGCTAGCATGTGTTCTGATGGTCTCTGCCAGGGGTTCAATCATGAGATTGAAGATTGTCGGAGATAGGGGACAACCCTGGTGGGTTCCATTAGTTATCTGGAAGGGAGTGGAGAGCACGCTGGACGTGTACACTTGTGCCGAGGGGCAAGAATATAATGCTAGTACTGCATTCAGTATATGACCACAGAATCTGAACTTAGACAAAGCCATTGACATGTACTTCCAGTGGACTCAATCAAACACCTTCTCTGTGTCTATAGAAAGCAGCAGAGAAGGCGTTTTGTGTTTTTCAACATGGTGTATTATATTAATGATTCCCCTGGTAGCGCCTGAGGTTTGTCTCCCCTTCACGAAACCCATCTGGTCGCGTTGGATAAGGGATGGAATGAAGTTTGCTAGGCGTTTGGCTATTAGTTTAGCGTAAATTTTGATATCGGTGTTTAGTAATGAGATAGGGCGAAAATTGGGTGGTGTATTAGGTTCTTTACCTGGTTTGGGAAGGGCGACTATATATGCTTGTAACATCTCTGGGGGGAATGCTGCTGTGTCTGCAGCCTTTGTGAAAACTGTTTGCATATGTGGTGCAAGGCAAGAGTTAAACGTTTTAAAATTTTCATTTGAAAACCCGTCAGGCCCAGGGCAATTTGCCATTCGGTAATGCATCTATAGCAGCTACTATTTCAGTTGTGGTGAACGGGGAATTCAAGGAGAGAATTTGGGACTCAGAGAGAGAAGGCAAATTTAGTTTCTGTAAGAAGCCTTGAATGTTTTTGTTTGTGGGTTGGTATGTGGAGGGGTTCTCTTTGATATTATACAGAGTACTGTAGTAAGTAACAAATTGGTTTGCAATATCTTGCGGGTTGCTGATTTTGTGTTTGACAGTGGGGTGTATTAAGTGGGCAATTCTTGTCTTGGTGTGTGCTGCTTTTATTCTATTGGCTAAATACTTGCCTGCTCTATTGGCATCGGCGTACGAATTCAGTTTCAGGCGTCTTAGGTGAAAATCATATTGTTGATACAGTAAGTCTCTAAGTTTGTCTCTTAGTTGGGAAAACTGTTGGGTAAGAGAAGGTTCGGGTGCCCGTTTGTTTTGCATTTCCTGTGTATGTATTTTGTTTAGAATAGAGTTGAGATTAGCTGTGTATTTCTTCTTTTCCCTAGCACCTAGTTGTATTTATATGCCCCTCATGTATGCCTTATGGGCATTCCAGCGAGTAAAAAGGTTATCCACAGAACCTGTGTTGTTTAGAAAGAAAGTACTAATGTGTTGGGAGATCAATGAGGCGGTTTGGGGTTCTTGCAGTAATCTAACGTTGATGCGCCAGATGGGTGAGGAAGAGGAGACAACCTGATTGTTGATGGCAATAGTAACAGCTGCGTGATCAGACCACGTAATATTGTGTATTTGCACAGAAGAGACTTTTTGTAGCAACCATTTATCTGTTAGGAATAAATCAATGCGCGAGTAAGAGCAATGCCTCTGGGAAAAGAAAGTATAGTCTCTTGCGTTAGCGTTTAAGCATCTCCAAGCATCAAACAGTTCCGCATTGTGTATTGTTTTGCTCAGATATGTGGAACTATTTGTTTTTTGATTGGACGTATCCAGTCTAGGATCCACTATGAGATTAAAGTCACCACATATTATAAGATTCCCATATTGTTGAGATTTGATTTTCCGTAGTAGTCTGCTAAGGAAGCGGATCTGGTGTGAGTTTGGAGCATACAAAGATACCAGCGTGTAAGGATTGGAGTTGATATCTCCCTTCAGGATAATGTATCTGCCATTAGTGTCAAGTATGGTTTCTTTATGTTGGAAGGATAAAGTGTTCCTCAAGGCGATTAATACTCCTCCTTTCTTATGATCAGGTGTGCATGCCAAGAACACATGAGGGAAGTCCTTATTTGAGCATTTTGGGGCTTTGGAAGTGAGTCTCCTGGACACACAGGATATCAGCCCTGTGTTTCTTGGCATAGTTCCACATGGAGAGTCTCTTTGCGGGGTGGTTCAGTCCCCTGGCATTGATGGATAGGCAATTAATGGGCATGGAGAGGGTTATGGGAAGGCTGCGGTGCTATGTGGTGCATGTACTCACTGTGATCATGGTTGATATCCAAAAAAGGTGCTTTATTTCTGGCTTTGTCCAGGGCGGAATGAGAATCCATTGCTGGTTGGCGTGCTTCAACAATATAACAGGCAAAAGAAAAGTGATAAAAAGAAAACAAAGTTTTCTGTGAACTGATCCATGTACAGGCGTAACTGCTGCTAATATTCTAGAGGGGAAAAACAGGTATTTTAACATAGAATCCCTGTGTCCGGAGAGAACTGAACGACGTTTGTTACTAAAACTCACATGCTTCCACCGGCATTTTTCTTGGAGGAGCGTTTACGTGAGACCACTTGCCAGTCCTCTTGTACTGGACTAGGTGTCGGAGCAGGAACAGCTGGCAAAGTTTGGTCCGGTAGGATGCCCCATTGTCGCAGTGCCGCTAAGCCTTCTTCCAGAGTAGAGATCAAGACTGATATACCGTTGTGGGCAACCGAGAACTTGGCAGGATGTTTCCATTTGTGGATAATGTGGTGGTTTCTCAGAGCTTTTGTTATTGCTAGATTGCAATGCTGTTGGAGTGTGTGCCTGGACAGGTCCGGGAGTAGCTGTAGATCTGCATATTGTGGGTGCCGGTTGTCTGTCCTGTGGGAGATTGTCAGGATTTGTTCCTTAACGTGGTAGAAGTGTACCCTGAGTAAGACGTCTCTGGGAGTATTTTCTGGAAGGAAGGAGGGTTTGGGAATGCAGTGAATATGGTCCACAATGAGATCCTGTGGTGTCAAAGATGGCAGTAAAGTGGAGAATAGCTGCGTGGCAGGTATGGTTACAGGGATCCCCCTAATTTTGATGTTGTTCCTTCCGGAATGGTCTTCTAAATCTGCTACTTTGTTTTTCAACCAGGCAATTTCTTCACTATGGTTGCTATGGGCATCCACAATTGTGTTAAAGGAAGAGGTAAAGTCACTCATGCGTTGTTCTACATGATCCACCCTGCTGCCCAAGGCCTGTACTTCCCTGTGACAGTGATTTATCCCTGCAGTCATATCTGCATGTAATGAGGCTTTCAGGAGAGCAGCATGTCCTTAAGAACAGTGTCTGATACTGGCCTGTCAGAGGTGGGAAATGCTGCTATGGGATCCTGTGTATTGTGCACTCCTGTTTCCCCATCATTAGCAGGCCTGCTTACATCCATAGCTGGGTCTTTCAGCGGCCTGTCTGGTGAGGTAATCCTCTTTTTTTGCTTAGCTGGGCTTCTGGTAGATGGACAAGAGGTCCCAGAAGAGGATCCACTGTGTAGGAGGGCTCCGTGGGGTTGCTGTACTGAGCCGGAGCGGCCGTTAGATTCGATCGCGGCCCGCTGCTCTGCCTGTCTCTCTGAGGCGCCGGCGCCATTGTGCTGGAGCTCACACGCTTTAAAGAAATCCTGCATTTTCTGAGGATTCTGTGGGTTTTTTTCGATGGCGGGTAATCTCCGCCGATGCAGTGGGTTCCAAGGAGGCAGGAGATGCTTTTTAGGGTGCAGATGTCACCGGTGGTCGCGGATGGTGGCGGATTCTCTCCGGCGGCTGAGTGGAGCTCTCAGTTCAAGCGTTCATGTTGGAGCTCAGTCGCCACGCCCCTGTAATGTGGTTTTTTTTTTAAATATAGATTTGTGTAATATTTCTAACTGACATAGGCCGGCTATCTGCCTACAAATAGGCCTGAGGAAGGAGCGTAGCTCCGCAAACGCGTCGCCTATTCGCCACCCCTGCATAGACCCGGAAGTGCCTTCGCTCTCCCTGATCACACACAGTGCGTTCCAGCGGCCGGATCTGCCGTCTGTATATCAGCGCAGCCTGTCTCCACAACGGAACGACATCTGAGGATGAGACCGGATCATACCCCTGGGACACTTGACACCACCTGTCCAACATTTACATGCCTGATTACATGTACCTTTGTGAGTACCTGTTTTTAAGATTCATTAAAATTCTTTTTTAAATACTGCACTTAGAGTGGCGCCCATGTTGTTCTTTTTCTACAGTTCCCTGAGGATTGCTTCTCCTTTACCAACAGGGCTGCCTTCTACAACTGCTTTTATTGGACTTAAACCCAGTTTCTTTTTGGACTTTCAACAGCCTATAGGTTGCTGTTTTTGATTACCTATATATTTGTATAGTCCCAGATTATTATTTTATTAATTGTACAGCAATTTATCGCCCCATTTACTCCCAACTATTTACAATTAGATCTTCTGGGGGCCAAAACTGTTCTCTGATTATATTGAATGTAGCGCTCACATCTACATGTCCTACAAATATGCCTTTTACTTATAAGGATTATATTTACTGTAGCAAATATGTATAAATGTTAAATTGTGTAGCTGCAACACAATTTCATATTTATTGATGAAATCTGCCTGCTCTCTCCCTCAGAAATAGCGGCCTATCCAAATAGGTTTAAAAGCAAGGAATCAAATTCTGTACAATTAGTTTGCCTAAAATGTAAAATAAAAAAAAATATATTTGTTTTTTTATCACTTGTTATGTTCAGATGCACTCTGTCCATTCATCAATCCCTCAGAAAATGTAGACTATCCAGAAAGAATTAAATGGTGTACGTGAAACTGTTAACATTTTTCTGTATTAAATTTAAAATAAAAATAGATTTTTTTCCAGACGCTATCTGCCTGCGCCCTATCTGAAAAACCTTTGGTCATTTTCACTTTCAAACAAAAAAAAACATATTTTTAATTTCCAGATGCAATATGCCTTCTCAATTTGTTACATATTTCCATCATTAGTCTCAGAAAAGAGGCACTCATTTTCTGTTTTGAGATGCAATCTGTTTTCTCCATCCTCAAAAATTGAAACCTATCCAATAAAAGATTAAATTGTGTGCTTCAGATCTGTACAACTTTTCAGTCTTCACTCTCAGATCAAAAGACACTGTTATTTGTTTATTCCAGATTAAAGGGAAGTTCACACCAAAACGTGGTGTGGGAAAAGTGTGTTGTACGTGTTTCCTGCACAGCATTCAAAACGCACTGCCCTTTGCAATCCATTTAATTGGGTGCAAAATCGCAATGCAGGCGAATGCGCAAAAATCACACATGAAAACAGACCATGTTCCTGTCTGATTCTGGTGTGAACTGGCCCGCAATCTGCCAGCTATCTTTTTATGACAGTGCATCTTAGCTAAAAAGAGTTACATATTTTATAGCAAATCACTTATGTTTTTCTGGCTTGTGACTCTGAAAAACCAGATTCAATTTTTTACGTCATGATAAAACATGTCTAGGCTCTCCGTCTTCAACTGCAACCTGGCAAAAACTTTTATATAGTGTTCAGAATGTCCATTAAATAGTTTTGGCTCTTGACTGTGGCATAATAAACTGAATAACATTTTTCACAATAAAATATGCCTCATCTGTTTCTCTAACATAGTGGCCAAGTAGAAATACTTGCATAATGTGCAGTGAGCCTACACAATATTTATGGTTGCTGTCTTTGAAATATCATACTCCAATTGTTATTTCTTGAAAAAAATTGACCTGTCTCTCTATTTCTTGCTGCCATGGACACTAATCAAACTGCTTAAATACTCTGCAGCTACTGTGCCATATGTTTGGCTGTTGTCCCTGAAACATGGCACTGTAATTTTTTAAATTTGGCATAACAACTGCCTCATCTCTGGAATGAAAGTTTGTGGTTTTGAGGTATGTAGGTGCAGGCTGATTTGACATTTGCTATACTTTGTACACAATACAGCATGGAACTGAAAAGAAGGTCACAAGCTATTCTATGTGACTTGTTTTATATCATACAAAATTTATAAACAAAATCTGTGCTCAGTACCAATCAATATATTCAGAATGCAAAGTAACCACACACAGAAGAACCTGACAGAAAGTACCTTAATCATAACTGTATAAAAACTGCAGCACTTCAGTACATTAATAATAATTTCCATAAACTAAGTGCAAAAACACATATAGAATATAGTGTCCCAATATATAAACAGATTTGGAATGTCCTCTAATAAAATGTGTGGTGCTTCAACGAAAGAAGCAAGACTCCTTTGCGTTTCACTCTCTACCGCTATCACCATCAAAAGCTTACCAGACAGGTGGACCCCAAGGTATCAGAAGTCAATATGCATCTGTGTATGGTATATTCTCGATAAAGGATATCTAAAGGTGGGGAGCCACCAACGATTCTAATCTCAACACTCCTCCCACTCCTCCTCAAGTGTCTCTCCATTTGTGAGGGCATGCAGACTTAGAAGCTTTGGATGCTGACTTCATCACATTATGTAGCGGGAATTCAGTGGTGGCTTTTTTTTATGTTTAATTTAGTGCTATTTTATGTGGCCATTTTAAAATAAAAAATGTTTTGGATGATCTGCACAATTGGAACTGAGAATGTGTAAACCTTGCGTCGGTGGCAGCTAAAGGTTTAAAGAAAATGCATATTATTAATGTTGCCCATTAGACTGCCTGAAAAGGCCCACTCTTTGCTGAACAATAATTTCTCACCTTTTTTTTGCTTTAATACATGTCCCCCAGGCCACTGTCTAGCTACTCATGCCCTTTGTTTGTTTCATGCCCTTTGTTTTATTTCATGCACTGCCTATTAGCCTAGAAAATAACCATTACTGATTTCCAAGATTTGGCTCCCATTGATTTCATTTGGGTTCAGATTTGGCATCTGAACTTTTGTGTACTTTGCCAAACCCACCCTGAACCAAACCTGGGTACGTTTGGCTCATCACTATTCTTCCCCTATCAGAATGTTCTTTGTTATAGCCCATGAGCACTGCAGCACGCCTGATTGACTTATTGTCCTTCTTCCACCTCCCTTAGGCTGAACTTTGGATACTAAATCAAATGCAACACGTTCATGCCAATATTTGGACTTTGCTAATGCCACCATTTGGATTGTTAAGTTGAAGAGTAACAGAAGTAAAGTAAAAGAACTTGTTTCAACAAGAAGACTCTGGGGTTGATTTACTAAGACTTGAAAGTGCAAAATCTAGTGCATGGTAGCCAATCAGCTTCTAACCTGGAAGCTGATTGGTTTCTATGTAGAGCTGTACCAGATTTTGCACTCTTTATTTTTAGTAAATCAACCCATCTGTGTGGTAATCTGGTGGGAGAGGTATACTTTCTGGTGCAGACCTGGCCATTCAGGTCCTGGAAGCTAGCATGTGGACCAAGCGTGTGAGTACTCCCAGGGAGGTGAGGACTAATGCCCCGTACACACGGTCGGATTTTTAGACGGAAAATGTGCGATTGGAGCGTGTTGTCGGAAATTCCGACCGTGTGTGGGCTCCATCGGACTTTTTCCATCAGATTTTCCAACACACAAAGGTTGAGAGCAGGCTATAAAATTTTCCGACAACAAAATCCGATTGCGTCAATTCCGATCGTGTGTGGACAATTCCGACGCTATTCCGAAGTGCCACGCATGCTCAGAAGAAATTCCGAGACGGAAAAGCTCGGTCTGGTAAAATTAGCATTCGGAATGGATAGAGCACTTTCGTCAGGCTGCAATGTTTAAAATTGTTTAATACAGCGCACTCTCTTCTTCTTTATAATGCAGGAAGAACAAAGTAGTTTTGCTGCTGATATTCACACAGAGCTCTCACAAACTTATTTCTTTATTATTTATCGTGATTCCCTCAATATATTATGATTTGTCACATCTGACCAAAAATCTATATCATTTTTTGGGGGGTTTGTATTTTTTTCAAGGCTGATCTGGTTGTTATTTTTTTTTTTTATTTATTTAACATCCTGAATATTTTTGGGTGTGTTTTGTGTGTCAAGTTACCACAACACCATTATTATCTTGCATTATTTAATCTCAAGGAGATTGTTTGGTGTTGGTGTCCCTTGTTAATTTCACATTGGATTTTTGAAATGTACCTGCCTACTCACAAACAAATTGTCCTTTTTGAAGGAAAACACACATAGGCGAGTATAATTGAAACAAAAAAACCTTTATTAAGGTCTCACAAACAAACAAAGAGGGAGGCAACGCTGGAGAAACAGCAGAAATTGGTGAAGCCTTTGACTCCCAGGGCAGACATCAATTATTTTACTGCAAAATTGGTGGCCTGAGGAGTCCATATATAAGGGAGTGCAGTCTGGTCCAGAAGTCCCAGAGATCATGAAAGCAGCAGATGACATCTATGTCCCCAGGCTGTGGTCTGCATCTTTGGCCAGACCAGACTGAACCCAGGTCATCACTCTCTGGTCTTCCTTCCACGCTTCCTTCCACGCTGTGACTGTGGTGGTGGAGTTGTGGCAGGAGGAGAAGGAGGAGGAGGAGGGGGAGGATGGTCCAACTCACTCAGGTGGGTATTGGGTGTGATTTCGCCCCTCACCCCCTTAGTTAAGACTTTAGAAAAGAAGGTCCTCACACAGGAGGCGTTGGCCCTCCTGCATGCCCTGCAGTTTGGTGGTAGCCATGCAGGCAAAGGCCTCTTCAGGAGTGGGGGTGGCTCTGAGGGATGCAGAAGCCTCCTGAATCAGCCTGAGTGCTGAATCCTGCACGTGACTCCCCTTCCTGGGTCTTTTGGTTGGAAGGCGGAGGGGAGGAACCTGCAATTCTGTCAGGTTCCTACAGGGCCCAGGCTTCTCCTGGCTGCCACTTAGCCCCGCCCCCTCCTGGCTGCCACTAACCCCTGCCTCCTCCTGTGTGCCACATTCCACAGCCTCCTCCTGTGTGGCACATTCTACAGCCTCGTCCTGGCTGAGGTCTTCCTGTGTGTGAAAAAGGGACATAGTTTTAGTTTTTTAGTCATCTATCACACACAATTTTCACCTCATGACTGTTGCAAATTGAATGTTAACAAATATAACTGATGATTATTCTGAGCCCAGCATTTTTCATTCTTGTCCCAATTATTTTTGCCCACTACTGTCTATTGATATGTCAAACACTTTATTAAATCAGCAATTAGTGATCAATAATAACAATCTAGTAAACATTATTTATTTATTGCCCAGAAATCTGTGGAAGAATTCTATTCCTGGCTCCAGCTGGGCTCCTCCACTTCTTCCTGGCTGGAAGTCCCAGGTTGGACATCGGAAACCTCAGCTGGGGTGGAAGGAAGAGTGGAAGGAAGAGTGGAGAGGGATTGCCTGATTTCAGTCTGGTCTGACAGAAATCGCAGTCTCTCATAGTACCACAGCCTGGGGACATAAACGTCATCTGCTGCAGCTCCTGATCTCTGGGAATCCGTGACCTTCTTGCGCTCCCTTAGATAAGTGCTCCTCAGGCCACCAATTTTGGCTTTTAAATAGGGGATGGTTGCTGTGGGGACCACTGGCTTCACCAACTCCAGCAGTTTCTTCAGCGCTGTCTGCCTCTTTTGTTTATTATTGTATTGGGGGTGTTTGACCTGCCACAGACAGGGCAGCTCCCTGTATTTGTCTATGAACAGGGGGAGGAAGTTGTGGTCATTGAAGCCATCCATTTTCTCTGCAAGACACAACACAAGACAAACCCTAATGTCAGGCAAAACTCTCCTAATCTTGTTACAATATAGTCCTCAATTTAGAAGCAGTATAGGCCCAAGTTTAGATCTTACCTTCGTTATCACGATCGGCGCCTCTGATACTCCTTCCTCCACTCACAGATCGTACGTACTACGCACGCGTGTTACGCTTTATAGACACTGCGCATGCGTGAAACTCTGCCCGCCGCTGACGTTTTTTCTAGTCTATTCCCCGCCCCTTCTCGTTCGTCGCAGTGGGGGAAGAGCACATGGCGGAGACACAGCAGGTGTCTGAAAATTACACCAACGAGGAGGAGGAGGAGGAAAGCCCGAAGCCTGAAACGTCCCGATCCAGAAGGAGATGATTTAAGGCCTCAAATATGTCCTTTGGGGAGATGTTGGAGATGGTCGACATCCTGAAGAGGGACGACTATGATGGGAAGTATGGACCTTACCCCAACCCCAATGTCAGAAAGGCCAAGATCATGGCGAAAGTGGTCAAGAGTCTGCACCGGAATTTCGGGGTACGGTGATCCAAGGATCAGCTCAGGAAGCGGTTGTCTGACCTCAAATTAAGGGAGCATGAGCAGTACAGAAGGATCAGGAGAGTGCTGCAAAAAAGTAAGTAGTTGTCCTGTGTTCCTATTCTTTATGTTTAGTACGTTCGTGCTGCTCCATGTGCTTTTCTTTACTGTTGTCCAGTTTAAAATGGCAACTTTCATGTTCATGGGCACATTATTCGTTCGTATGAAACATTGTTCGTTCGGCCTAGAAAACACCATTGTTTTGGCCATATGCATTTGCAAACATTTTTTATGGCCTACTTGTCTGAAAATAATTTGGTTGTGTAGATGGGTTTGTAACTAGAATGAAATGCAAACTAGATTCTGTGTAAGGAGAGGACACTCAGCAGCTGTTTACACATCTGGACGCTGGAGCACTAGTGTGGGACCCCAGAACACCCTTTTTATTAGGGGGTCCCACACAGGTGCTCCAGTGTATACTATAGGGGTGTCTCCATCTGTGAAGCTTGTACTAAACAGGTAAGTATTCAAGCTTGACAAAGGACAATAACATTTCAACATCTTGGAACTCTTCCAAAACAGACAATTGTACCCCACTTCCAAGCAATGTTTCATATTTATAGTTCTGCCATTAAATATCTGTGTGCTAAGTATACCTATTTTTTCTTACATAGGGGATAAAAGACTCGGAGGACACCCCTCATCCGAGGAGACCACATACCCCCCACCTCTGGAAGAAGGGGAAATCCCACAAACACAACAGGGGGAGGAGGAGGAGGAGGAAGGAGTCATGGTGGAAATAGTCAGCACAACAGGTGAGTGTCTGCGACCACAGGCTCAGGTAAGAGATGGATGCCGGCATATTTATAATACATGGTGTGTTTTTGTTTCTATCTTTTTAGGGGATCGTGATGTTGTGGATCCAGATCATTTCACCTCTGTGCACAGATCCTGATCGGGGAGATCATGGGGTGTAATAGGGACTTGGAAAACATCCAGAAAAACATCAATGATGTTCAAAAAAAATGAAGAACATCATTGATGTTTTAGGGAGAGTTTAAAACCAATCCAAATCCCTTTGTTTTTTTGTGCTTTTTGTGATCTAAAAATTTATACCATTTTTTGACATATTTGTGAAAAGCCAAATTTTGAAAATGCACACAGTGTGTCAACATGTGCTATCTGCCATCACGGGAGATCAATGTAGGCATTTTGGGGGTGCAACCCCTTCCTCAATAACAAAGTAGCTGTGAGGAAGGGGTTGCCCCCACAAAACACATCCCTTGATCCCCCGTGATTGCAGCTAGCACATGTTGACATTTGTGTGCATCTTCAAAATTTGGCTTTTCCTGGGGTGACTTCACCCCATCTGAACGCAATATCAAACACAGTTTGTAAATACTCATGTCTGATATTGCCTTCAAGTTCTACCAAATGTGAACTTTGTAAGTTCAAGATTTGTGTCTTTCTTGTTGGTTTTAAACATGCCTGTTTTATCTTAAATGGACATTTCTACTTTTTCTAATGTGACCCCAAAAATTGTTATACAACAAACATGTTGGTTTGTTTTAAAAACGTTTTACAAATGCACATGTGATTGTGCTGGTATTAAAAAGATTGATAATCAAGAATGTGTGGATTATTGTTTCGCTCCAAAACTTTTGTTGTGCTCTAATTGGTGTTTTCAGTGACAATGGGGGTTATTTCCTAAGGGAAAAGCCACTTTGCACTACAAGTGCAGTTTCAAGTGCACTTGTAGTGCAAAGTGGCTTTGCCTTTAGTAAATAACACCCAACAATGCTTTATAATGTTACACAATCACGCCATTTTCAGGACTCTCCACATTTCTGTCAGGGTCAGCTAAAAGAAACACAAGCAGTAAATGTCACCAAAGATTTTAGTAGTTAAAATGTTTTGTTTATTTGAAAAAGGTTTCAGACATTGTCTGGCATATTGATGGCCCCCCTACCCGCAAATTATTCAAGGTATCTTAGAAGGACCTCACGGCACTCGGGGGGGGGGGGCAAGCCAGGACGGCCACTTACAAGCGCCGTCAGGGTTGGTTCATTTGGAATTCCGGCCTCAGGCCCAAATGAGCCAGCATAGTTGACAGAACGTTGCCGTAAAAAGTTGTGTAGAACACAGCACGCCAGGATAATATGATTCAGTTTATACTCCGCCATGTGTATGGGTGTAAGAAATAGGCGGAACCGGCTGGCCATGATTCCAAACGTGTTCTCCACCACTCTTCTGGCTCTGGCCAGCCGGTAATTAAAAACCCTCTGGTCCGGGGTGAGGGTCCTCATCGGGAGTGGCCGCATAAGATGGTCCCCCAGTGCAAACACTTCATCCGCAACAAAGACGAATGGGAGTCCTTCCATATTGTCTTCTGGAGGTGACAAGTCCAAGCTGCCATTCTGGAGACGCCTGTAGAACTCCGTCTGGGCGATGACTCCACCATCGGACATCCGGCCATTCTTGCCCACGTCCACATACAGGAACTCGTGAGTAGCCGACACCACCGCCAACATCACAATACTATTGAACCCCTTATAGTTGAAATAGTATGACTGCGAGTTGGGTGGCGGGACGATGTGGACGTGTTTCCCATCAATTTCCCCTCTGCAGTTAGGAAAGTCCCACCGCTGGACAAAGTGGGAGGCCACAGTCTGTCATTCCTGTGGGTTGGAAGGAAACTGTGGAGTCAAACAAGAACAAAAAAATTAGTCATTTTGCACATAAACAGGGAAAGCAGATTAGACACAAACATTTTTGGCCAACATCAAGATAACATTTATTTGAGGGAGTTTTTAAAGACCAAAGTATAAGGTACACCTATCAGATGCCCCCTCCCCCCCTCTCATGGGCCATTTATAACATTATTGGGGGGGGGGGCTCTTGGACAGGTAACCCTCTCCACTTCATTGAGAGATGAATGCCTAAATAATGTGTGTTACTTTGGCCAGCCCCTCCTTAGTTACACTATTGACAGCCCACTGGACGGGTAAGAAGTGTCATAATACAAAGAGATAAATACACACTGTACACATTTGAGCACATTTGGAAATTCTGCTATTACCTATCAAGATAATAATAGGATACAAAAACTTTAAACAGTACCATTTGAAAGTATACAGGCAGGCCCTTGCACTACATGCTTTGGGGAATTCATCCATAAATCTGACCACAAAAGAGGTGGGTATAGTGCGTATGGGTTTGGCAAAGTCAGCAGATAGATGATTGAGGATAGATAGAGAATTGGGATCAGCTGACTTAGCAGTTGGGGGGAGGGAGGGTTCCAAATGATTTGGGGACCCCCCAAAAAAAGCCTCTGGCACTCTGTATGAAGTTTAAGCACCAATCACATTTTAAAACATTTTTGGGGGTATTTAGGGTAAAGCACTACTATGGAGCTGATAAAATACATTGTTAAGTGACTACATGAGGTGAATATAGGGCCAGGAGAGCATGCTGGGGAGGTAAGTGAAGGCAAATATGTATGAAGGACAAAAAAAAATTAGATAAAAATCCAGCATGCATGAGGACAAAGGGGACATTCACAGCATATTACAATCATGGTAATTAGGGAATGAGGAAAGAAATACAATATATTATCAAACATTAAATACAATAACGTGATATTAAAGGATAAATCTTACCTTAATATACTCCTTCTGCAGGACCTGGATGATGGCAGAAGAGGTCTCTGGGATAATGATCCCCAGAGCCTGGGGGGAGATGCGTGTCGAGAACTTGAGGTCCTGCAGGCTTCTCCCCGTCGCCAAGTACCGCAGGGTGGGGACTAGCCTCTGCTCCGGAGTGATGGCTTGCCTCATGCAGGTATCCTACCTGCTAATATAAGGGGTCAGCAAAGCCAACAAATGGTGAAATACGGGGTCCGTCATCCGGAGAAAGTTCCTGAAATCATCAGGATTATTCTCACGGATCTCACAGAGCAAAGGCATATGACAGAACTGGTCACGCTGGAGCAACCAATTCTTGGTCCATGAACTCCTCCCCACCCTGTTCATGGACTGGACTTGTGTCAAGCTAAGGACCCCAACATCAAGCCCCCGCACAGCACGAACTGTACGAGGAGTACGTATACGCAACATGGCTAGAAAACGGTCGGCTGCTCAGAACGAATTAACAGAACGCACTGAAGAGCAGCAAGGCCTGTGAAGAGCGACCTGAAAAACAGTAACGAATGAACAAGAACACAATGACAGAGACACGCGTAACTCGCACGCACTGAAGAGCATATACAAACCCACAAGCACAAACTGAACAGCAGAAAACGATCTGAAAACCACGAGTCTGAAAAAGCGCGAATCGTCTCTCACCAAACTTTTACTAACACGAGATTAGCAAAAGGAGCCCAAAGGGTGCCGTGCTTGGTTCGGACCTGCCCTTTTCTAGTCTTGTCGTACGTGGTGTACGTGATCGCGTTCTTGGCGATCGGAAATTCCGACAACTTTGTGCGACCGTGTATATGCAAAACAAGTTTGAGCCAACATCCGTCGGAAAAAAGGACGAGGATGGAAAGTCTAGTCCTAGGGCTGTCATCCATGCATGGAACAGTATTGGCTGCCTGTGAAGGCCACATTGAAATGGGCTGTGCGCCCATCCGACAAATACGTGATTAGTTAGATCCAAAGATATAGGCAGTTGAAGATATGTGCACAAATTGTACTGAAGTGTAACTTGCCTCTGCCTCTCTTACTTTTGAAGGCTACCTTTTGGACAGTTAGGCTGGCCAATACATTGAAGATGCAATAGGGAGGTGAGGGCAAGTACAAGAATGTTTTTTTTTTAAAGTTAGCTGGCTGATTTCTGGATCTCTTAATTATTTTGACATGTTTTGCACTAAAAGTTTCCTCTGTTTACACATTTTGTCATCAAATACACTATTTGAACTGCTCCATGGCAGCTTTATTTTTAAGCCAGTTAACGTGAAATGTTCTAATTTCTGAAGTAAGTACTTTTAATATTTCATTGCATAAAAACTTTGTTGTTGGCTGCAGTTCAATCTCTCCAGACCTAAAATACCACTTGGAATCTGACATATCCAGCTCTTGTGTGACTCAGAGGGATGTCTTTTCATCTGAAATGTCACAAACCATCCCTCAACCCTTCTGTGTTTGTGTTTCTCGTCTAGAATAATATATATAGAAACACAGCATTATCCATGTGTAGGGGCCAGATTTCTCCTTTTGAACTCCCCTAGAGCTGCTTGGGAAGGAGCCCAGAATATGAATAGGGGGTGAATGTGTAATATGTGGGAATGTTTGTGTCATTAAGATGAAGTGGAAAAGCTGGCTGAACCAGCTCTCTGCATTGAGCACATTAGTAATATAAAACCACCACCATCCTCTCTCCTGCTGACTCACTAATGGTCATTATGAAACCCCCTCTGGGAATAATCCATCCCTACCCCAATACAAGTGTGCATAAGTACCTTTGTGCTTCAAGTATCAATTTGCAAACTATAGGCAGCCTTTGTCTTACAGTACAGCAAAATGCAGCTGTACCCCTATTATCATTTTTTTTTAAAAAGGAGTTACTAAAACAATAATTTATTATTGTGTTTGTGCACTGACAGCATTTAAAACCAATAACAGATAATTTAAAAATACAGACAGCCAGGGGGTGTCTGCACAGGTGACAAAAAATCTATTTACATGGAATACATATATATACTAAGTCAGATAATCATCACAAAACAAACAATCAAAAAAAGACTCTAATTAGCAAAACTCATACTCCCTGTTGATTGGAGAGCTCTGAGTCAGCACAAGCATGTTGAACCTTTGCAAACTGATTGCAGCTACTGTACAGAGAGCAAAGGTCCCACTCTGCAGAATGCTGGCAGGTCACAGGCTTATCTAGTTAGGAATGATGTGGCTGATTTAAAAAAAAAAACTGTATAATTTTGCATACCTTTTGTTTTTGTGTACCTGTAATGTGTTTAGCTAGCTTGAAAGCTCAATTAATCTTTAAGGCCAAGAACTGCAGTCATTTCTAGCATTTTAACCCTTACATCTCACAGTGGGAACTACTTGAAATGATAAACAAAGGCTGCAGTGTCACTGTCGGCTGACCCTGCAACCCTGTTTGATTTAGTTGCATCTCAAACTGAATGCTGAGGGCTAGGGATACAAGTTGATTGTACGTTTCACCCAAACCCAGGCAGATCGCAGCTCAGCGAATGGCCAAATAAAGTGGCAATATTTCCCGGGAATAAGCATCTCATAGGTGCCAGAGATGCTTACCCTGTCGAGCCAGTAAGAAGCAACCAAAGAAAAAAAAGAAGTTTTTAAATCTAGAACTGGCAAAGAATATCAAGTCAGGGAACTTATCACCTGCAATAGCACCCACGTAACATATGTGATTGAATGTCCCTGTCGCTTGCAATATGTGGGCACAACCACTAGGCCCCTTTTTGTTAGGATTAGAGCGCACATAAATAATATAAGGAAAGGCTTCCCTAAGCATAATCTTTCTAGGCACTTTGATGAATTTCACCAAAGAGACCCCTCGGGATTAATCTTCTATGTTATAGATCTCATCAATGATCATTGGAGAGGGGATAACAAAAAAATCCAGGTGTCTCAGAATGAGACTAAATGGATATACCGCTTGGGGTCTTTAGTGCCAAGGGGTTTCCACGTTGATATCGATCTCAACTGTGTTTTATCAAATTTTTGATTTTTTAATTAATTAATTCTTTGCACTAAATAACCCTCTCCTGGGATATATATAATAGGTTTTTTAAATACAGCTTACCTGTAAAATACTTTTCTTGGTAATACATCACAGGACACAGAGACTTTGATAATTACTTAGTGGGTTAGATAGTCAACATCAGGTGATTGGACACTGGCAACCCTAATTACAAGGCGAGTTCCTCCCCTATATAACCCCTACCATATGGAGTGTACCTCAGTTTTCTAGCAAAGCAGTAAGTATCACAATGTATAATGCCGAAGAGGGGCGGGAGCTCTGTGTCCCGTGATGTATTCCCAAGAAAAGGATTTTACAGGTAAGCTGTATTTAAAAATCCTATTTTCTTGTTCATACATCATGGGACACAGAGACTTTGATAATTACTTAGTATGATGTTCCATAGCAATTCCCAAATTGAGGGGAGGGAGACACAGATCAGAAAGCATAGACCGCCCACGGACCAGAGGAACAATACTGCTGCCTGCAGCACACTGCGCCCGAAAGCGGCACCCTTATGCCCTCTTACATCCACCTGATAGAATCTAGTGAATGTATGGACTGAAGACCAAGTTGCAGCCTTGCAGATCTGAGCCATGGAAGCCTGGTGATGCACTGCCCATGAAGCACTAACTGCTCTAGTTGAGTGCGCTTTAACCTGAAAAGGAGGAATCTTCTTCTTTACATCATAAGCCTGAACAATAACCTGTTGAATCCATCTAGAAATAGTGGATTTTGATGCTGCATGGCCCTTCTGGCAGCATAAATAGACAGCCAGTCTTTCATATCTGAGCGGTTGCCTGCAGATAGATACTGAGTGCTCTTACAATATCCAAAGAGTGTAACAACTTCTCCTCCGCGGACTGCGGATCTGGAAAAAAGGACGGTAGAACCACATCTTGATTCAGATGGAATCCCAAAACCACGTTAGGCAAAAAAGTCGGGTGAGGACGCAACACCACCCTGTCTTTGTGAATAATCAAATATGGCTCTTTACAAGAAAGAGCTGCTAACTCCGATTCCCTTCTAGCCGAGGATATGGCTACCAGAAAAAACAATTTTTTTATCAATAGATCTAAAGAAGCATGGTGCAATGATTCAAAATGTTGTCCGTGTATAACAGACAAAACCAAATTCAAATGCCATGGGCACACAGGAGGCTTAACCGGCGGATTCAAGCGTAAAGCCCCCTGAACAAAAGCCCGGACGAGGGAATGAGAGGCAAGCCGTCTTTGGAAGAATACTGACAAGGCCAAGATCTGTCCCTTGATAGTACTCAAGGCCAGCTTCATTTCTACGCCTAATTGAAGAAAGGCAAGAATCCTGCTAATGGCATACTTCCTAGGATGCCACCCCCTGGATTCACACCAGGAAACATATGCCTTCCAGATTCTGTAGTAGATGAGCCTGGAAGCTGGCTTCCTAGCATTAACTAGAGTGGATGGGACTGGCCCTGAGAGGCCACAACCCTTCAAAACGTGGGTCTCAACTGCCAAACTGTCAAATTCAGACTTCGTAAGGCAGGATGCAATATTGGACCCTGTGAGAGAGATCTGGGCAAAGCGGAAGAACCCAAGGCCTTCCTTCTGCCATCTTTATGATGTCCGCATAACAAGGTCACCTGGGCCAAGCCGGAGCCACCAGAATTACCGGCTTTCCTTCCCTTTTGACTCTCCGCAGAAGCCGGGAGAAGCGGAACTGGAGGGAACGCATAGATCAGAGAGTACTGATCCCATGGAATCATTCAGGCATCCAACCCTTGTGCTAGCGGATCCTTTGTTCTTGACACAAAGTTGTCCAGTTTCTTGTTGAACCTGGAAGCCAACAAGTCTACGTCCGGGGTACCCCATCTTCAACATATGGCCTGAAAAATATTGGGGTGAAGAGATCATTCTCCTGGGCACAGCTGCTGGCGACTCAGGAAATCCGCCTGACAATTTTCTACCCCTGGAATGAAGACCGCACATAGGCAAGGAACATGCCTCTCTGCCCATGAAAAAATGTGATTCACCTATTTTTGGGCATCCAGACTCCTGGTGCCCACTTGGTGATTGATATAGGCCACTGCCGTAGCATTGTCGGAGAGGATGCAGCTCTGCAGAGGCCTTGAGTGAAACTGGGCATAAGGAACAGCCTCGAAAGAGGCCACCATTTTCCCTAATAGTCTCATACATAGTCGAATGGAGGGACTTTTCCTTGCTATGACTCCCCGGCCCAAATCCTTTATTGTTTTGGCTTTTGATCCGTGTAAAAACACTCTGCTTTGGACTGTGTCTATGATCATGCCCAAATACTCCAGCCTTTTTAGGGGCTGTAAGGAAGATTTTTCTAGATTGAGGACCCAGCCTAGGTACTCTAAGTATTCTACTGTGCTGAGCACACTGTGGTCTAAGCGTGCTACGGACTGTTCTACAAGTAGCAAATCGTCCAGATAAGCTGTCACTGTTATGCACTGAGCCCTTAATTTTGCCAAGGGCAGAGCTAGAATTTTTGTGAACACTCGAGGTGCTGTAGCAAGACCGAAAGGAAGGGTGATGAATTAGAAGTGGCCGTTTGGTTTTGGAACCGTAAAGAGGTTTGAGTAGAACCCTGACCCTTGCTCTTTTGGGGTCACTTCTACAATTACCCCTTGGGATAGTAAACGTTCTAAGGCCAGAAACAAGGGTCTTCTTCTTTCCGGATATTTGGAGACACTTGACCTTAGGAAGCGAGATGGCGGAAACTCCCAGAACTCCAGCATGTAGCCCAGAGACACCGTGGAGGTCACCCATTTGTCCTGATCCTCTTCCCGCCAGGTGCCTGCAAACTTCAGCAGCCTTCCCCCCACGCAGCTGAGTGGGGGGCCCCTTTATAGGGAGGCTTTAGGGTTCTGTTTAACAGATCTTGGACCCCAAGACTTCTTTTGCCCTTGGGCTTGGCCCTGGACTTGTCCCCTAGTATTGGACTGGGGAGGCCATCTCCACTGCCTGGAGGTCGAAGCTACAGGGGCTGGGGACAGAGAACGTCTAAATGAGGGATGTTTATTCTCCTTTTTAACCGGTAACAATGTGGTCTTGCCCCCGGTAACAATGTGGTCTTGCCAAAGGGCCCTGCGCATGTGTACCAGCAGGAGGAAGAGGCGGGATGCTTGCTGAACAGAATCCAAAATTGCATCAACTGTAAAACACAAGGCCTTAGGAAGGTCTGCCTAAACCTTGCCCTCCTCAGTGGAGAGGAGGTTAAGCACCTGCTTCATTTGTTCCCTGAGGAACTGGCACATGCCGATTGCTGCGACCGCAGGCTGGACTACAGAGCCAGCCATAGAAAAGGAGGCTTTAAATAAAGTTTCCAGCTTTTTTTTTTTTACTCTCAATAAATTTTTATTAGGTCAAAAATAACATACACATTACAGAAGCCAATGTAGGACCATTTGTCCCGCTAAGGCCAACCTGGCCAATAAGCCTTAATCCAACAGATGTAAAATAAGATGAGGTTCATTTTAATTACATAAAGAAAACAAAGATATACCTGCACAATTATATGTCATGAAGTACGATAGCTGAAGACCATGTAGCCTGTAAGACTGTACCGAAAGAGTCTGGCTCGGGGGTCCTGGAAAGCAATCCAGCCACCCCTAATGGGAACATACTGTGGCTGGAGCTCCCACCCCCCCTCGCTCGAGGCTTGTAGTTGAAACAAGGTCTCATTCAGTCTAAGTAAACCTGTAAACAATCTCATAGGTTATGCCAGGGCATATAACACACATTAGAGGAATAGGTGTTAAGGGAAATACCTTGTGTTAACTAACCACGAACCCACATGTATGAACCTACCATGGTGAATCTTGCTAAGCGACCCAACCTCAGAGATGGATGGGTTCGCGAAGGTATGAGCCTAAGCCCGCTACCCTCGGAGAAATGAGAGAAAAAGAAGAGGAAAGAAGAAAAGTAAGGAAAGAAGGAAAAGGATGGAAGAAAGTGAAGAGACCAACTAGAGGAGGGCTGGAGGGATAGGGGTTGGGTTGGAGTTGGGGTGCAAAGGGACCTTGATGAAGGTGGCCCATGGTTCCCAAATTTGTTTGAATTTCTCTGTGCGGTCCAGGAGAACGCTTGCTATTTTCTCTTGTGTCATAATCCAGGAAATTTTCCTCTTTGCTAGTGGTGCCGATACAGTAGGCTTTTTCCAGGCTTTGGCTAGAGTTAGCTTGGCACCTAAGAGGATGAAGAAAATCAAGCGTTGCGTGCTCCTGGACACTGCCTGGGCCGAAAAGTTTAGAAGGGCAATGAGGGGAGATGTTGGGATGGGTGCTTTGGTAATCTTACATATCCAGGAGAATACTTTGTTCCAGAAACTCCTTATTCTGGGGCAGCTCCACCATACATGTAACATGTCTCCTCTAGGGTCACACTGCCAAAAACACAGGCGGGATGATGTCGGATACATCTTGGCTAGTCTTGCGGGAACAAGATACTATCTGGAGTGAACCTTTATACTAGTTTCCGCTAGGCTGGAGTTGAGAACATCCTTGTAGGACTGAAAAAAGTTTCTGATCCAAGTCTCCAATTTCCATTGTTGGGAAAAATCCTCTTCCCATACTAGCATGTAGGGAGTCTTGGAGCGGATGGAAGAGAGTGCCCTGTATATTGGTGTGATTCATCCCCTCTGCTCTTCAGCCTGACTGCACCATTGTTCGTATGATGTAATTCAGGGACCATCAGTGTGAGTTTTCCATAATTTGTGTAGGAAGTTTGAGATCTGGGTATAGCGAAACAGTTCCGTCTGAGGCATGTCCAGGTCATTAATATAATATAATTTAGGGTGAGGACCCGTGGGTCTGAGGAAGTGTCCTATTCTATATAGTCCCTTATCGATCCACCATCTAAAAGCTTTTACATTTAGCCCTGGAGGGAATGCCGGGTTTTGGAATAAGTGTTTTAATGGGGCAATGGGTGAAGTCAGCTGCACAATGTCCTTTAGACCGTCCCAAAGGGCAAATGAGTGGGAAAGTGTTGAGGACAATATAGAGGGCCTCAATTTTTTATGGCACCACAGGAGATAGTCTAGGGTGTGTAATGGAACCGCTTGACGTTCAATGTGTATCCAAGGTAATTCCCAGCAGAAGTATACCGCTGAGATCTGGGCAAGTTGAGCCACCTGAAAATACTGAAGAAAGTTCAGGAGGCCCAGGCCTCCCTCCTCCCTTGGCTGGAATAGAATCGATTTTGAAAGCCAGTGTCCCCCTCCTCCCCAAATGAATACAATAATTTTGTTTTGGAATTGTTTTAGATGTGCCTTGACCAGGGGAATAGGAAGTGCCCTAAAGTAGTATAAAATATGCAGGAGTAATGTCTTTTTATTGCATTGATTCTGCCCAGCCAGGAAAGAGATAACTGCGACCACTTGGAGAGATTAGCCTCTAGTTTTTGGAACAGTTGGGGGTAGTTAGCTTGATAAAGGAGTTTCACCTTTGAGGTCAGCCTAATCCCCAGGTACGTGATGAACTTGTCCAGGGCTTTTTTCTCAGAGAATAGGTGCAGGAACTCCCCCTTTCTGAATCACCCCTTGTCTCCGCCCCTACCCACCTCCGAGCCCTATTCCTTGGTTCCACCCCCTACTCACCTCCCAGTACCGCCCCTTTTAAAGAATATATCATCACAAATAATTTTGTGGTGCTCAGTAATTTGTATGGAATTTGGTAATGATAGCAAGAAAAGCAGTAAAATGGATCCCCTGCAGCCAGTAACGATAGGGCCCCACGCCAGCAACAATAGATCCCCCTAACAACAATGGACCATACGCAACAAAATTACCCCTCTACTAACAATAGACTATTGGCAGCAGCAACATATATATCCCCGCAACCAGCATCAATAGACTATCCGTCAGCCAATAACAATAGATCCCACACTCAACAGTAGATCTTTCCCAGCAACATCTCTCACCCCCACCAGCAACATTAGACCTCCTTAGCAACAATAGACCCCCCTGCAAAAGTAGACCCCTTCCAACCAGAATAGATCACCCAATCAATAGACTCGGCAGCACACCCCAGCTTTTCTTGCCATTACAGTCAGTGCTGGAGGTACCGGAACCGTGTTCCCCCGCGTTCCCGCTGAAAAAAAGCCCTGCATGTGTCGCTCCAAGTGAATCGGAAGCCCTCCCTAATCCTGGTGAGCAGAGAATCCGGAATATTAATGTTGAGTGCCTGGGATTTACTAAAGTTTACTTTTAGCCCTGAAATTTTCCCCAAATCATCTAAAAGCCGGCAGATGTTAGGGAAGGATATTAGAGGAGATGAGAGGAAGAGGAGTATGTCATCAGCGAATAGTGCACACTTATGGGACCGAGAACCACATTTAATGCCGTGAATATCTGGATTATTTCTAATGGCTATTGCTAGGGTCTCGATTGCTATGGCGAAGATCAGGGGGAGAGCGGGCATTCCTGTCTGGTGCCTCTGGATATTTAGAAAGCTTCTGAGTAAAATCCCTGCAGACGCACGTGGGCCTCTGGGGTGGAATATAGAGCGCGTAAGGTATTGGTGAAGGATTCTTCTAATCCCCAGCATTTCAGCGTAGCAAAAATATAGGGCCAATGGACAGAATCAAAGATTATTTGGAGGTCCAGGGAGAGGAGACATTTCTGCCGTGGAGAGTCATTGTTCCAGTTGAGAAAGGCTTACAATGTCAATCGCTCTACGGATTTGGTCTGGGCCCTGTCTCCCAGGTATGAAGCCCACTTGGTCCTTATTGACATAAAGGCTGATGAAAGAGGATAGGTGGTCTGCAAAGATTTTAGTCAGAATCTTCAGGTCATTGTTAATGAGCGAAATTGGTCTGTAGTTGCTCACCGAGCTAGGGTCTTTCCTGGTTTAGGGAGAACAGTAATATAAGCTGAGTTACCTGAAATGTCTAGTGTGTCTTCTTGTCGCAGAGCGTTGAAGAAACGTGCCGTATAGGGTGCAAGTGTCGTGGAGAAGGATTTGTAATAAGGGACTGAGAATTTGATAACCGCGCATACCTCTTCCGACGAGATAGGGGTTTCTAATTTCAAGCGATGTCTGTCTTCTAATATGGGAATCTGGATACTATCAAGGAACTGGTCTACTGTGGTTTGGGAAGGGTGTTTGCCCCGCTATACAGCAATTTGTAGAAGGAATGGAATTCCTCCATAATACGTTGAGGATTCTGGGATAGTGTGCCACCATTAATTTTAATTTTGGGGAGAGCAAAGGAAAGAACTTTCGGAGTGAGTCTACCTGTTAGCATGGAACCCATCCGATCTCCTTGGCAGTAGAATCTGGCTTTATTCCAACGCAACCATTTCTCAGCTTTTGTGGTTAAGGCCAAATTCAGGGCAATGCGAGCCGAATAGAGATGTTCTACGGGGACTGATCCGGGATTTGCTTTGTGTTTTCTTGCTAGCGTAGAAAAGTCAGCATTTTGCTATTTCGTGTCTTCTAGCTCTGTGTATCTGGGAGGCTATTTGAATGAGTTTTCCCCTGGTTACAGCTTTATGAGCCGCCCAGAGGCAGGAAGGCGTGGTGTCGGGGACATCATTAGTTAGAAAGTAATTTTCGATTGCGTTTTCAATTTCCTTCAATCTGATCGGGTCACTCAAGATGGACTCATTTAGTCTCCAGCGACCAGGTGAACGGTGTCCCGAGGTGCGCTGCAGAGTTAGGAAGACCATAGAGTGATTCGACCAGACGGTATGATCTAATGTATGACCTGGAGGCCAAAGGGACCATAGCGGTGGGAATGAATATGTGGTCTATCCGAGCAAATGAGCTGTGAGGACTAGAGTAATGAGTATAATCTCGCATTGTCGGGTTGATTTCCCTTTATATGTCAACAAAGCCGTGGTGTAAAATGAGTTTAGCGATACGTAAACTCCGTTTAGCTGTGTAACTCTGGCGTTTTGCCAGCCATAGAGCAGAGGGGTGGACCCAACCAGTAAAGCAGGGGCACTTACCGTTACATCTCCACAAACTGCAAAGCACTCATCCTGCAAAAAGGCGATCTCCAACGTTGCTGGTGTGAGTCGTGGGGCTTTTCCCGAGTTGGTCACTGCAAAAGAACAATCATTAGAAAGGTGCAGAGGAGAGGAGAGAGAGCCAAGAAACAAGAGAGTTTCCCGGGGAGTGGAGGAAGTAGGGTCCTCCATCCATAAGGTGAACCAAAGAGTAAGGTTCCCCTCTGCGAAGAAGGGAACAATCCTGTCTAGAGAAGGGTACAATATCTGTTCTACAAGGCAGGTTGGGGCGCATGAGCACCACTCCAGCTGTGAGGCCAATTAAAAATATACATACAACTGGTTAAACCGGGCCTAGAGCCCGTGAACACATCGAGCACCCCTAGCAAAAATAACCATAAATTAACAAAAATAAAAACTAGAACCATATCCTTGGTCAGCTAAACTTCCTGAGTCCTGTGAAACAAGTGGAGAGGGAGGGGAGGAGGGGAACGGGCAGGGATGGGTGGAGGGGAATGGGCAGGAATGGGGTAGGGAGGGTCGGGAGAGGGGTGGAGGAGAGGGAAGGGGGGTAGAGCAGGTGTTGAGGCCAACTAACTCCAATTAAGAGTTCAGGAGCAAGTAGAGTGAATAAGGGGATCTAATCCTCCCCTACCCTCCCCCCCTCCAGTCAGAGTGCCATGTCCGGATAAATGGGTGATATCCAAATAAAGAACCCTTAGAGTCAAAGGCCTCATGGGACTGCCTCAGCTGAGGCAAGAAAGGGTACACAGGGTCAAGATAACTCACTGAGATCCGAGAGGAATCTGCGCTGTCCCTGTAATCAGGGAAAACACAAAGGAGGTCCAAGAGTCTTGATCGTGTCAGGGTGGGGGGGTTTCCTTGGACTTCTTGGATCTGTTGGTTTCCCAGACCGGTTTTAGGGGGCTAGTAGGTAGCTGTCTTTTCGACTAGTTGGGGGCATTTCCAGAAGGCTGAAGGTTCAGGTCTTGCCTGATGAGGCCTAATTTCACTAGAAGATTTTCTCCTTCCTGCAGGGAGATAAATGTATAGGGTTTGCCTTTGAAGATAAGTTTGAGTTGGAATGGGAAGAGCCACCAATATTTGATTTCTTTTTCTATCAAGATGTTGAGCAATGGCTTGAGGGCTCTTCTCTTTTGAAGACCGTCAGAACTTGGCGGCCACAAGGCTCTATGAGCTCGGTCCAGCTCCAACCTGTGGAGAGGGATATCGGGTATCAGTTCCTTAATGAAAGAGCGAATTACGTCAGGGCCATCTTTATAGGATTCTGGGATATCTCTAACCCTAAAATTGTAGCACCTGTTTCTGTTCTCGAGGTTGTCGATTTTAGCATTGGCTGTCTCGAGTTGATCTTTCAGAGTCTGGATGCAGCTGGTATTTTGGTTTGTTCTGGCAATGGTGGATTCCAAATTGTTTTCAAGTATCTCAATGCAGGAACCTATGGTGTGGAGGTCCGCTTTAATGTCGTTTGTGATCTTGATAGCTGTATTTTGTAAGCCTCTGTCCTGGAGCTCAGCGAATTTGGGAAACATATCTGCCACTGACACTGGCAGGACTAGGCCCGAATCCCCGGGCTGTAGTAGCTGTTGGGGCTGAGGGGGGCCGGCTTCCATAGGGGAGAGACCCAGTTCCTCCAGAGTCTGATCCAGCAGGGACTCTGTGAAAGCAGGGGAGACAGGACCCAGGGATTCTGTACTTACTGAGAGGCCGAGCAGCTGTGAGTGGGATGGAGCGGCGGCCTTAGCGCCGGCTAGGCAATCCGGGGCTGTGTGAGGTGGAGCGGCCACCATCTTGGGACTCGCGGCCCATGCACACTTGGTCCCAAAGGTGTCGCTGAGGCTTCTCCTTGTGGTCCTCGAGTCCATTGGGGAGGTCTGCGGAGTGTCCGCTACCTGCGGGGGTGATTTGTGTGGAGAGCAGGGGTGCTCATGGTGCTGGAGGCCTCTGTCGGCTGGAGTGGGACGGAGCTCTCTGACTAGATGTCCATGTCAGGAGCTGCCGCGCATGCCAGTTTCCAGCTTCTTATCAGTTGGATCTTTGAACCCCTGAGCATTGTCCACAGGACAGGTCAGGCTCTTATTCACACAAGAAATAGCCGCATCTGTTGCTGGCACCCCCCCCATTTTTTGGTGAACTTTTCCTCCACCGGATAAAGCATGGAAAACCTCTAAGGAAGAGAAAAAAGTTTATCTTGGTGACCCCAGTCATCATACAACAACTTCTCCAGCAAGGGATGAATTGGGTAGGTATACGCAGCCTGTGGGGATTTCCGAGATCCCAAGGAGGAAACAGAGGATATGGCAGCCTCAGTAGAGGGCAATCTATATGTGGTACCACCAACTCAGTATAATATTGCACCTGTACTTTGAGGGCCTGAGAGGCAGAAGAGAGCTTCCCCCTTTCCCCTGAATCGTCCGACTGCTCCTGATCCCCATCCCCAGATAGGAATATCTTATCATTATCAGAAGGCTCATCCGATAGGGAACCCAGAGCAGAGGGAGGGGATCTACCCCTTTTTCTGCTACTCCTTACGGAAGCTGTGATAAAAGTAGTAATCCTTCCTTCTAAACCATCCAATGCAGCCTTCATAGTGTCTTCAGTGACATATACAGGAACTGTAACATTGGGAGAGGCTGCAAAGCCTGACAGGGGCACAGACTCATCCTGTGAGGCTGCCTCCAGTCTTTCGGGGGGGGGGGTGGAATCCTGCAGGCATGCCCAGAACCCCTAGAAGTAGGTGGTGATTTATTAGTGCCTCTTTTACCTCCCCCTGAAGCACTCTTACGAGAAGACATAGTCCTAAGCTGCAAAGCAGAGGTACTAGTACAAATGCAACTACTGTTGTGCCTAGTCTTACAATATAAACATTAGCTTAGTCTGCACAACCTGATGCTGAGTAATTGTCTAATGCCGTGTACACACAGGCAGACTTTCCGACCGGACTGGTCCGACGGACCGAATCCGACGGACAATCCGACCGTGTGTGGTCTGCATCGGACTACTGACGGAAATCTGACGGACTTTAGATTTGAAGCCTGCTTCAAATCTTTACGTTATAACTCCGTCGGACTCAGTTCCTAACGGAAAGCCCGTTCGTCTGTATGCTGGTCCGATGGACCAAATACGACGCAAGGGCAGGGTACTGCATCTCGCGCTCGCTGCAATAGGAAAAACAAATTTTCCTATTGCGGCGAGCGCGAGGCGACGATGTCCCTTAGGTCTGGTATGGATTTTAAGGGGAACCCCCTACGCCGTAAAAATGGCGTGGGGTCCCCAAAAATCCATACCAGACCCCTATCCGAGCATGCAGCCCGGCTGGTCAGGAAAGAGGTGGGGACGAGCGAGCGCCCCCCCCTCCTGAACTGTACCAGGCAGCATGCCCTCAACATGGGGGGGGTGGGTGCTTTGGGGGAGGGGGGCGCCCTGCGGGCCCCCCACCCCAAAGCACCTTGTCCCCATGTTGATGAGGACAAGGGCCTCTTCGCGACAACCCTGGCCATTGGTTGTCGGGGTCTGCGGGCAGGAGGCTTATCGGAATCTGGAAGCCCCCTTTAAAAAGGGGGCCCCCCAGATCCCGGCCCTCTACCCTATGTGAATGAGTATGGGGTACATTGTACCCCTACCCATTCACCTGGAGGGAAAAGTGTCAATAAAAAAACACACTAGACAGGTTTTTAAAGTAATTTATTACACAGCTCCAGGGGTCTTCTTCCGACTTCGGGGGTCTCTCCGGCCTCTTCTCCCAATGTCCGGTTCTTCTCCGCTCTCTCCAGCGTCTTCTCCCAATGTTCGGTTCTTCTCCCGGTGTTCGGCCTCTTCTCCCGCTCTCCGGTTCTTCTGCCGGGCTCCTCCGCTATCTTCTGCTCTTTTGCTGCTCTTTTGCTAGCAGTGGCCCGGTCTTCTGCATCATCTTCTCCCCTCTTCTCTTCTTCCGATGTTGACACAACGCTCTCTCCCGCTGTAATGGTGTGTGAGCGGTGCGCAATGACTTATATAGGCGGTGACCCCGCCCCCTTATAACGTCACAGTCCTTGGGCATGCTGGGACTGTGAGGTCATAAGGGGGCGTGGTCAACACCACTCAGTGACCACGCCCCATTATGACCTCACAGTCCCAGCATGCCCCGGGACTATGACATCATAAGGGGGCGGGGTCACCGCCTATATAAGTCATTGCGGAGCGCTCCACACAGCTTTACAGTGGGAGAGAGCGTCGTGTCAACATTGGAAGAAGAGAAGAGGGGAGAAGACGACGATGAAGACCGGGCCACTGCTAGCAAAAGAGCAGCAAAAGAGCAGAAGATAGCGGAGGAGCCCGTCAGAAGAACCAGAGAGTGGGAGAAGATGCCGAACAACGGGAGAAGAACCAAACATCGGGAGAAGACGCCGGAGAGACCCCCGAAGTCGGAAGAAGACCCCGGAGCTGTCTAATAAATGACTTTAAAAACCTGTCTAGTGTGTTTTTTTTATAGACACTTTTTCCCTAGGTGAAAGGGTAGGGGTGTACGATGTACCCCAAACTCATTCACATAGGGTGGGGGGCCGGGATCTGGGGGCCCCTTATTAAAGGGGGCTCCCGGATTTTGATAAGCCTCCTGCCCGCAGACCCCGACAACCAACGGCCAGGGTTGTCGGGAAGAGGCCCTTGTCCTCATCAACATGGGGAAAAGGTGCTGTGGGGGGGCCCACAAGGCCCCCCTCCCCCAAAGCACCCCCCATGTTGAGGGCATGCGGCCTGGTATGGTTCAGCAGGGGGGGCGCTCGCTCGTCACCATACCCTTTCCTGACTGGCCAGGCTGCGTGCTCGGATAGGGGTCTGGTATGGATTTTGGGGGGACCCCACGCCGTTTTTCAGGCGTAGGGGGTTCCCCTTAAAATCCATACCAGACCTAAGGGCCTGGTATGCCCCGCAACAGGGCTCGCAAGGTGTCAATCTCGCCGATAAAAGCGGCGAGATTGACTTCCTTTTCTAGTCCCATTGTACCCGAGTCACGTTCAAAGTGAACAGACTTGTCCATGTGTGGGCAAGTCCATTCATGTGGAAAGTCCGCCATAACTTTGTCGGGAAATAGGTCCGCCGGAAAGTCCGGTCGTGTGTAGCCAAGGCCGTCTGTAGTCCGGTCGTGTGTAGGCAACTCCGTTCGTAAAAAAAGTCGGAAGTCTGTCAAAATCCGGCGGAAAGTCCGTCAGACCAGTCCGGTCGAAAAGTCCGACCGTGTGTACGTTGCATTAGGTATTCCTGGATCTGAATCCACTGAGATGCTTACTGCCCACAGCTCTGTGTCCCACTGCTTACAGGACCTCTGGCGTACTGGGCTTTAAACATAGCTGCTTTGCGCCTGTGCACTGGTGCGCTGTCCACGTGTGCGGTGCAACCACGCCCCCTCCTTCCCTGCCAAAAACCGCCGTAAAAGCATGCCCTCTGCACGCGCGCTTGTAGGACTGTCATGGCAGCGGACGGGGGCGAGGGGGGAGAAAGGGGACCCCTTGAGAACTGCGCGGGACCCCCGGACTGCGTGGGATCCCCCTTTCCGGTTATGTGGCAGAGCCTGCAGTGGAGGAGGTGAGCGGCTTCTCAGACCAGCTTCACTAAGCGTGTATCCTGGATGGCATGTAAGTATACACCAGGTATGTCTCTTACTCCCTCTAGTGTCGGAAACCAGGTAAGACATGCAAACTACTCAAAAAGAAGATAATTCATATGTGTATACTTTAGGATTGTCTTCACTTACCTTATCCCCGCCACAGGAACTGCTGATAAACAGACAGATCCAACCTTCACCCATCATGGCGGGTAGCGTTGTGCCAACCTTCAGGGTTCTGGGTTCCTACTCACAGGATCCTCTTCCCTGGACCTGTAGAAGACTCTTCCAGAAAAACTTTTTGCGCAACTTAAATTGTGCACCAAAGCGCTGGATTTCAGAGCCCAGTCCTCAAAGAGAGACATTACAGGCAAAACCTCGTTTTTTTTTTCACGAGGCCCGGGTACCATCTATCTTAGGCGTATTTATTGGCCCGAGGTATGGATCTGGTTGTATAGCTCCTAGGCCCCCGCAGAGACCATCAAGCAGAGCTTTCTTCTTAGCACATATTTAGCAGGACCAACCACCTTAGACACTGGCAAAAAAACTGAGCTACTCTCCATATGGGAGGGGTTATAAAGGGGAGAAACTCGCCTTGTAATTAGGGTTGCCAGTGTCCAATCACCTGATGGTGACTATCTAACCCACTAAGTAATTATCAAAGTCTCTGTGTCCCGTGATGTATGAACAAGAAATATATGTACAGTATATATACATATATATATATATATATATATATATATATATATATATATATATATACACTTTTTGCTTATATATTTTTTGCCGATTATCGTATTTCTATCACAATGAATCACCTTCCTCTGACTCTCCGTTTCCTCAGTGATGCTCACCATCACACATTTCTGAATCTTCCCCTATTGGGGAACTGATCCCTAGGCCCTGCATATACATCCCACTAAGTGGGGTTCTTACCATCTACCCTTCTAATTCTCTCCGTTAGGGGTATATAGGATTATGTATGTACTCTTCTGCCCCGTCACAGATTTATACCCCATCTTCATTGACTGTACTTTAGGTATGGTATTTTTGGGAATACATATTATTATGTTTTTTATCCTTGGATAGCACATATATGCATACCAGTTCTATTATGCTCTGGGTATGCATCTATCTGTGTGTCTAATACCTGCACACTTCTTAGATATGCATGTATTTACCTACCCCATTTGTTTGTTTTTTAAAATATTTTCAGATTTATTTCTGTTTCTGTTTTTTACCTATTTTTATGAATAGATTTGTATATATGTACTTAGCATGTACTTCTATCCACTTCCCTCTATTGCATATGCCTCTGTTAGCCGATTTTACCTACGTTTTAAGGTTTACTTGTTAACATCTGCCTTGTATACTGTGGGATGGAGGTTTTTTTGCCGCACGCAGTACCAATATTGACCACTCGGTGATACTTCCCGATTTTTACACCTTATTTTCATCCATTTTCCTTACGATTAGTGATTAGGTTTTAATTGGGGAATGCGCGGTGTTTACTGCACTCTGTTTATGCCTCCAATTGACTGCAATTTGGCATGTTTGTGGGCAGCCACATCTACACCTCCATCCGCGCTATATAAGACGTAGGGTGTACTAAGATGGCCGTGCCTCAGACAACATCTTATGACGAAAAGCATAAACCGGGACTTGGTACGCACTACGTCATTCCTACGTCACTCGCCGCGGTCTGTGGAACGCACGCTGTTCAGACCCCGAGAGTGTCTTACGTATCCCTTGTATGGCTGGCACTTGGAGCGATTGGAGCTCCCCACCTTTTTTAAATAGGCTATATTGCCTTTATATTTTTATAATAAAATACAATTTTTTTTATGGTGGTAAACTATGAGGTCCTGTTCTTTCTGCTAAATTACATGTGGATGCCCGAATACTCCCAGCTCGCAGTGGAGAGAGGAGGTCATTTTTTTGTCCACCCCCAATACGTCACTCACCCCAGGAGGGACCAAGATTCCAGGTGGAGATCCGATCATTTGTATCAGGGAATGGAGAAGAATACACCCCGGGATTAGGCCACCAGGGATAGGAGTATATCCCAAACATATGCCTTTCACCCCTGCAGAGGTAAGGTGCTCTGGTGAGTGCAAATACAAGAGGGGAGCACGGAAAAGTCACCTTTATATTTCTGGCACTGGAATTGAAAACAGACTGTCACCAGTATTTTTTAATATACTTTTTGAGTTTGCACCAGTCACTTTGGGAATTTATTCTCTATTATTATGTTTTTCATTTTTATTTTTGATACATGGACATTAATTTATATTTATTGCGCATTTATTGGACTTGCTGATTTATATTAATATGTTTTTTGCATCTTAATACGCTCTTTGCACATTAATTAGATTATGCACATATATATTTCTTTTTTATTACCATATATATTTTGTAATATATATATTTTTTTTTTTTTTTAAATCAAAAAGGTGTTTATTGAACAAATTTCCATACATAGCTTCCATTGTACATACATTGTGCAACAACATACCATTATTTACTGTTACATTCCAATCATCCTGAAATATTTCAATGCTCTATTACTTTATGGTCACTAACCATCAATAAAACCTCATGGGCCCCCCCCGAGACATTGCAATAGTCTTGACATTACCAGCTCCCTAGGACTCAATCCAGGGGTGTCTAACCATGGTGCCCAGATCCTCTCGAATCTATTGGGGCTGCCTCTGTGTTGGTAAATGTGCTTTTCCATAATCAAAGTGTTGCCCATATGAGTAATCCATGATCTCACTGAAGGTGGAGAGGTCGATTTCCAGCCAAGCAGTATAAGCTTGCGTGCCTGGAACAGTGCCCTAGTGATTGCTATTCTAGTCATCTCTTCCGGGACCGTATCCTCTAGGACTCCTAGGATGCAGTGAATTGGGTCAAGGGGAATGGTGGTCTGGAACACTCGGTTGAGTGTTTCCATGACCTCACTCCAATACCTATGGAGCTTCGGACATCTCCACAGTAGGTGGATGAGGTCCCCCTGGTGCCGCTCGCATCTGCCACATAAGGGATCAGTCCTCCTACCCATCTTGTATAGTTTAAGTGGGGTGTAATTAGGGTTGTCCCGATACCGATACTAGTATCGGTATCGGCACCGATACCAAGCATTTGCCCAAGTACTTGTACTTGGGCAAATGCTCCCGATGCTTCCCCCGATACCTAGACTGTCAGCTGTGATCAGCGCGTGGGGGAGTTACAAGCTTCTCCCCCCGCGCTTTCAGCTGCTTTAGTGACACAGCGGTGATCGGTGCTTGTAATTCCCCCACACGCGATCACCGCTGACTGTCACTGCATCCCCCTTAGTCCCCCTCCGCTGTCCTGCTCCGCTGCTTGTCCCCCTCCGTTCCAATGTCCCCCTCCGCTGTCCTGCTCCGCTGCTTGTCCCCCTCCGTTCCAATGTCCCCCTCCGCTGTCCTGCTCCGCTGCTTGTCCCCCTCCGTTCCAATGTCCCCCTCCGCTGTCCTGCTCCGCTGCATTGTCCCCCTCTGTTCCAATGTCCCCCTCCGCTGTATTGTTCCCCTCCGCTGTATTGTTCCCCTCCGCTGTCCTCCTCCGCTCCAATGTCCTCCTCCGATGTATTGTCCCCCTCCGCTCCAATGTCCTCCTCCGCTGTATTGTCCCCCTCCGCTCCAATGTCCTCCTCCGATGTATTGTCCCCCTCCGCTCCAATGTCCTCCTCCGCTGTATTGTCCCCCTCCGCTCCAATGTCCTCCTCCGCTGTATTGTCCCCTTCCGCTCCAATGTCCTCCTCCGCTGTATTGTCCCCCTCCGCTCCAATGTCCTCCTCCGCTGTATTGTCCCCTTCCGCTCCAATGTCCTCCTCCGCTGTATTGTCCCCCTCCGCTGTCCTCTTTCTTTGCTCTGTCCCCCTCCGCTGTCCCCCTCCGTTCCGGCGTTCTGCTGTCTCTCCGCTGTGTGTGTATGGATAGAGTCAGCTGACTCTGTCCATTCACATAACTGAAACATTGTAATCTCCTGTGATTACGATGTGTCAGTTTATGAATGGAGAGGAGCCGCTGTCTTCTCTCCATTCATTGTCAGTGCAGCTGAGGCTGCAGAGAAAGAGATTGGGGAATCTCTATCCTCTGTCTCTTTCTCTGTCTCAAGGGGGAGATATCAGAGGTCTGTTAAGACCCCTGATATCTCACCAAAGCCCCCCAACAGGGCTAATTAAAAAAAAACACACACACCTAGTGCAATAAAGAATAAAAAAAAATTGTAAAAAATAATAAATGTAAATGAAAAAAAAAAAATAAAAAAAAAAAAACACACACACACAGGCACCGTTCACTCCCACCCCCCCGCCCCCCTAAAAAAAAAAAAAAAAAAAAAAAAAAAAACACTGTCACGTGACATTAAAAAAAAAGTATCGGTAATCGGTATCGGCGAGTACTTGAAAAAAAGTATCGGTACTTGTACTCGGTCCTAAAAAAGTGGTATCGGGACAACCCTAGGTGTAATGCACTCTAAGTATTATATATAGTTGGGATACCTTCTGGGCCACGTTGAGAGAGCACATATTAATAGACTGTAAGATTTCTTCCCATTGCTCTCCCGTAATTGGGCCTACATCTTGCTCCCATAGGGATGGTGCCCTGGTCGGGTGTGCCTTCAAGAGTTGCATCAGTAGCATTTGATAGCAATATGAAATGAAACCTTTAGTTTCTGTGCTGGACTGTATCAGATGAAAGATAGGGGTGTTGGACAATGTCCAGGGAGTAGCACTACCTTGTGTGTCCACCGCATGTTTGAGTTGGATATATGAATAATACATGTTATTTGGGAGGTTATATTTATTTTGTAGCTCTGAGAACGTCAGCAGCCTGCCATTGCTAAATATGTGTGATAAAAGGATAACACCAAATGAGCGCCATCTGGGGCCCTGTTGCAGCTTTGCTAGCTCTACGTATGAAAGATTCCCCCATATTGGGCTGTATTCTGTGAAGCCTGTTACCTCCTGCAGCTGTCTTCCCTTGTTCCAGATTTTCTGTATTAAAGTAAGAGTGGGCGTTAGTTTATTGGATTTGTGAAACAGTTGTGCCTCAAGGCCTAGCGGGATTGTTTCCGCTCCTGTCCCAATCAGCATTAACTGCGCCGATGAGCCAGGAGGGTCCCGGTTCATGGAGCCCACCAACTGCTGCAACTGAGCTGCTATGTAGTACAACCAAGGGTTGGGTACTGCCAGCCCTCCGCTGTCCTTAGGGTTTTGTAGCTGTTCCAGCTTAATTCTTGGTGTGCCTGAATTCCACAGCAATTTGCGGAAGAGAGTGTTAACCACCCTAAAAATCTTTAAGTGTATTACTATTGGGGAATTGTGTAAAAAGTAAAGTAATTGCGGCATTAAAATCATTTTTATTAAGTTTGCTTTGCCCGCTAGTGACATTTTGAGCCTGTTCCATGTATTGATTTTGTCTCTAAATCTGGATAGCAAGGGGTATATGTTTAGGGGGCAGTATTCTGTTATTTTAGGTGAAATTTGTATGCCTAGGTATTTAAATGATGACGTTACCGGAACCGAGCAGGAGTCCGGTAGATTCACCTCACCCCCCTCGTCTAGCAACATCAAAGCCGACTTAGACCAGTTAATTGTCAGGCCAGAAAAATAGCCGAACCCAGTGATGATTCTTGTCACCTCCGCTAAGGACGTTGTGGTATCCCCCAGGAAAAGCATCATGTCGTCAGCGTACAGCATAATCTTTTCGTGGAGGTCCCCATATTTAAAGCCCGTAATCTGCTGACTTGCTCTTACCACAGCCGCTAGCGGCTCGATAGCAATGGCAAAGAGCAGGGGGGACAGGGGGCATCCCTGCCTTGTGCCCCTGCCCAGAGCAAATGCATGTGACATCCTACCTGACATCCTAATAGTCGCCTTTGGGGAAGCATATAACAGTTTGACCCATGCTATAAACCGACTTCCAAACCCCAGCTTTGATAGAACCGCCCACAGGTATCTCCAACCTACACTGTCAAACGCCTTATTGGCGTCCAAGGAGAGCAGTGCCCTGCTTCCTTTATTATCTGGCTGCAGCTGCATATTTAAAAATAGGCGTCTGAGGTTGGTGGCAGTGGACTTGTGCGGCATAAATCCAGCCTGGTCGGGATGTATTATGGATTCAATGATCCGGTTGACCCTAAGCGCCAGGGCCTTAGCCAGTATTTTAACATCACTTTGCAATAGTGAAATAGGCCTGTACGAGCCCGGGTCAACCGGATCCTTACCAGGTTTCAACAATAAAATTATATTGGCTCTAGTCATGGAGGTCGGCAAACTGCCTTTTTTAAGCGAGTCATTAAACACTTCCAGTAGCTGTGGCATTATCCACTCACCATACTGGGTGAAAACCTCCATGGGGATACCGTCCTCCCCAGGAGCCTTGCACGTAGGGAAGGAACATGCCGCATGTTGTAGCTCTTCCAATGTCAGGGGTGCTTCCAGTGATTGCCTAGCCTCCTCAGATAGAGAGGGCAGATCAATCCCTGCAAGATATGCCTCTAGCTCGTCATCAGTGTAATCATCCCTCGCTACATATAGATCCTTGTAGAAGGATGCTAGCTCTGATAGAACCCGATCCAGGCCATTAACCACCCTTCCACCGGCCGTGCGAATTGCTCCAACCGCTGGAGACAGCTGCTGGGACCTGGCTATTTTTGCCAGTAGGCGTCCCGTTTTTTCCCCTTCTTCATAGAATGCCTGTTTGCTAAAGAACCTTTTGCGTTCTGCGGCGGAGGATCTCAAGCGGTCCAGTGAATCCTGGGCCGAAATCCACGCCTCCCTCGCAGACTCCGTGGGGTCAGTAACATAGGCAAGCTCCAACTGGCGCACCTGATCTCCAACCTGTTCCAATAGTACCGAGGAATTTCTCTTGACCATTGCTATTTCAGCAATAAATATTCCCCTGAGGTAGGCTTTAAAGGCTTCCCAGGTTTGAATTGTATCTATTAAGTGTTTATGAGAGTTGAAAAATAATTCTATTTGACTAGAAATTCGTTCTGGGGAGTTAAATAATTTCAGCCAGAAAGCATTGAGTTTCCATGGCGCCTTAGGTAGTGAGGTAGGGGGTTGGGCACTCAGCCACACAGCCACAGGTGAGTGGTCAGACACTCCCCGAGGGAAGTATTCTATCTTAGAGATATATTCTAGCAAATTAGGAGTGCCTATACTAAGGTCTATACGGGATAGGGATCCGTGAGTTTTGGAGAAGCATGAAAACTGCTTTGTATTAGGGTTACGGATGCGCCAGAAATCTGTCCAGCCCAGTTCCGTAACTAGGCGGCTGAGCGCCGTGCCCCTCCCACCTCCAGGAGAATGGACTGGGGGGTGCCTATCCAATTTTGGGTCAAGGTAGCAGTTAAGGTCTCCCATGATTAACAGTGGGACATCAGGTTTGCCCGCCAGGTACATCAACAAAAGCTGTAGCACCTCCCGTGAGAACGGGGGTGGGATATATATAAAGGCTATAATCAGTGTTAAGGTGTACACTTTACAGTAAATGAAAACATATCTACCAGCACCATCCACTAGTGAGTCCAGTTCCTGGTATGCCAGAGCTTTGTGTATCAATACGCTCACCCCACGAGAGTAGGCGGTGTGAGTGGAGTGATAAGATTTGCCCACCCAGGCATACTGCAGGCAGCCCACATTATCCCCCAGGAGATGTGTCTCCTGGAGGGCAATAATAGCCGGATGGAATTTGCGCAAACCAGAGGAGATCATGACCCTTTTTAAGGGGTCATTCACTCCGCGCACATTCCATGATACTATGGGTGTGGATACCATTGCAAATATTCAAAGATACATTTAAAGGATATTCTTCTGGAAGTCAGAGCTGATCTGGTTATATGGTTACCCATGAGCATTAGAACGTGATTCATCAAAAAACATTTTTTCATTGAAAAATTGTCCCAATGGAAGCTAGGTGTTCTTGAAGGGTGGATAATCTCGCGCAACTGCGCGGCAAAACAGTGAAAAAAAACAAAACAAGAGTAGGAACAGACTGTGTTGAGGGCCCTGGGTCCTGCCACGCTGTGGCGCATACCTCCAGAACCGTCCCGAAACTGCGGGCTACGTGGTCTGTCCTGATTGTGAATGCCAACAGGGCAATACAGCATTAGCCATGTATCCCATGGCTTCAAACATCTTCTGCTTTTTCTGCACAGTGACTTCCCCTGTGAGGGTCTGTGCTGCAAGTGGAAATAACTGGTTGAAAAAAATATAACAATATTTCCAGTGGTAGTCACTCGCTGCGTAAGCAATTGGTAAAGTTCCTCTTCTGAATGAAAAACATGAACAGGAAAATGGACGCCCTGCTTTTTCTCGCATTTCTTCTGTCTTCTCTGGTTTAACCGGCTCCTTCTTCTCGACCCTGGTGGCGTATAGCTTGCTCATTCTGGTCTAACCAGGATGTTGCATCTTGCGCATTTTCAAAAAAGTGGTTCTGTCCGTTTGCCGCTACTCTCAACTTAGCCGGGAACATCATTGCGTAGGATAGCTGCAGCCTTTGTAGCCTCTTTTTCACTTCCATAAATTTTGACCTCCTGCGTTGTACCTCGGCGGAGAAGTCCGGGTAAAAGGATACTTTAGTGCCATTGTGTTTAATGCTGCCTTTTTCCCTGGCCAGTCTCAGTATCACCTCACGGTCCTTGTAATTCAGGAGCCTGGCCAGCATTGATCTTGGGGGGTTCCCAGGGGGGAGAGGGCGTGGGGGCACTCTATGGGCCCTTTCCACTGTGTAGATGGGAGAGAAAGCTTCTTTGCCAAAGACTTCCTGCAGCCATTCCTCAATGAAAGTAGTGGGGTCACGTCCTTCCACTTTTTCAGGGAGTCCCACTATGCGCACATTGTTGCGTCGCAGACGGTTCTCGATTTCGTCAGTTTTATTAAGGGCTTGAAAGGCGTTTTGTGTGGCCATCCTGACATCTCTGTTAAGGGGGGGCAACTGGTCCTCCACTTCGCTCACCCGGCCCTCCACTGCTGTGGTTCTTTCCCTGATTTTTTGCAGATCTTGGCGCATAAGGGATACTGTTTCTTTCAGACCCCCAAATTTCTCCTTCAAATCATCAACTGAGGCAGTACATTTATGCACAGCATGCAGGATATCACTCAAAGAAGGCTGTATACTGTCTTCTGAGGGGGAGTCAGATGGGTCAGACATGAGATCCTGCTGCAGATCTAATGGCACTGTGTCATCTAGCATGCTTGTATCTTCCCTGTTAGGCTGGGGGGAGTCAGGTATATGAGAAGTAGAATGTCCGGCCAGCTTTTGGGTATAATAAAGCATGTCCCTGGGTTGTTCCTTGCCTTTAGGGAGTTTACTGGACTTACCCCCCTGTTCGGATTTCTTTTCCAGGCCGCGCTGTGCTTTAGGAGGCTGAGACCGGCCGGCGCCATCTTGGTCAGCTTGGGACTCCCAGGCCTCGGTCTCCATTCGGTTCCCCCGGGTCATCATCAGCACTAAACGATCACCTGTCAGTACCGGGTGTCTCCAGGAGGTATCAGGAAGCTCTTTGGGGCAAAAACGGGCGATTTCGGTGGTGAGGAAAGGATATTAAGCAGGATTCTCAGCGGGAGCTCCGTGCAGCAGGTCTGCTCACATGCCTCGTCAGGCCACGCCCCCTGTAATATATATATTAATTTAATTTTTTACTGTTTTTTGCTGGACACACTATATTAGCCTCCACATGGCTTTCTCACACAGTCTACACAGCTTCTCACCTGTGTTTGGGAAGTCATTCCCCTGTTTCACATTTAAATGTTCATCACTCATGAGAGTTTTACATTCATGATAGTTTGGCTTCATAGAACAACGCCATTTCCCTTTCTTTGATTTTCATACCATGAGACATGCCTTCAAAATTGGGAGGTTACCTTGCAGGGGGGATGTAAATTAATGCAGCTTGTCTCCATGTTGAGGGGACAAGGACCTCATCCCCACATCTGGTCCCCAAGAGGATGTGGGGTTTTTGGGGAGGTGGGACTTAACAGATCTTGGGAGCCCCCAGACATCCCCCCTTCCCTCAGTTGAATGAGTACAGGGTACAGTAGCACCCCGTTGTTATTCATTCCCCCCAAAATGGTAAAAAGTAAATAAAGACACCCACATAAGTCCTTTATTTAAAAAAAAAATAGCCTCCAATGTAAAGCCAACGTCAATCACATCATCCAGTGATGTACTGTAGATCCCCGACAATCACACTGACCTGCCACCTAACAGAGAAGTGTAATCGTATAGGGATCATTCATAAACTACTATTTCATTTTCGATATGCCACTACTTTAAAGGCTCCTTAAAACTATTTCAAACTATTTTAAACCTCATACAGATGTTTCAGCATCAGGTGCTTGGTAGCTGGTGATCCAAGACTGATTCATTTTTATGAAGGTGAGCCAATCGACCATGTCGGTGGACAGGCGCACTCTGTGATCGGTTACAAAGCCTCCGCCGGCACTGAATGTGCATTCCGAAAGAACGCTGGATGCAGGACAGGCCAGTAGCTCAATTGCATAGAATAGGAACCTCAAAAAATTGGGATTTTTAAGGCAACAAAAAGCAAAAGTATTTAAAAATTGAATAAATTTATTGGTACAAAAATAGTATTAAAACGTGAATTAAACACATGGACATATGCATTTGAAGAAAAAACAATATAATATATTACAGATGTGGCAAAAAATCCAACGCGTTTCAAAATAATTAAATTTCTTCTTCAGGGATAAATTTTGCCATAATCTGAAAGGCATAAAGGTAACATAAGTATACATACATACATATCTACAATGCCAGAAAAAATAATGTATAAAGAAAGCTTACAGTAATCATGATTGACCCAACGAATTCTCAGTATAACGTTCCAAAAATTTCCCCATCCGGTTAGTGAACAGTCTTTTATCGTGTAGAAGAGCCCCCAGATATCGAAATCCAAGGAGAGACGCCAAATTACCCCAAGCGAAAGAACAACGCTTGGGGAGAAGGGGGGTGTGTACAATCTGAAAAGATATATATATATGTGTATTTATATATCCTCTGTGTGGAAAATATCATATCTGCGGAGATCAAAACCAACCTTGTATCAAAAATATGAATTGAGTGTGTCTTCGAGTATAAGAAGATTATTTTCGGTATGTAATGGAGAAGGAAAATTTTCCTTCCTATAAAAAAGAAAATATAAAAAATATAAAAGTTATAAAAAAAAAAAAAAAAATTACTCAAAACAGAAGTAAATGGATGAAAAATATGAGGGCTGGCAGGGCCAATAATTAAACAGTGTGTGGGCACAAAGGCCTGAAAGATACAATAAAGCAGCGGAGATAATGCCAAAAGGAGATAGTCATTCCACTCTTCAATGATAGAAAATTCTATAAAATAAATGAAAAACCCCTGTTGACCATATATTTATGGCCAAGTAGAGATAACCCCAAGTAGTGTCCACAATATGGGAAAAGAATCCAAGAGAGAAATGGTAAGGAGGTAGAATGTATCATTCAAGGAGAAAAAATGCGGTAATGATTAAGGCTTACCGAATATAGAATCCGCACACAGGTCCAGAAGGGACAGAGATCCGTCCTGAATCAGAGCACCGGCCCAAGGACTGTCCGTTCTCCTCAATAGGTAACAGAGAAATGACGCTGGCGGCTCAGGGGCTCCCGGCTTTCTCCTTATGAGTCAGTGCTCTTGTTACGTTTAACGAGCGTGGGACAATGACGTCACTCCGTCAAACGGAAGTGGCGTCACTTCCCTCGCTTCATTATTGGTTAAGAAATGTGTCCATATTGTCGGGACGTAGGAAAGAACAAGCCGATCCTCCACCCCGCCCCCCCCGGGGGCGTCAATGGCCGGTAGGGCTCTGTGGAAGAGACATGCATTGCGGACACTGAGAAAGGAGCGCTCACGTGTCCGGAAGTAGAGACAGGCCAGGCACTCTGCTCCGCCCACCCCTCAACCTCCATGGTCATAGACACAAGTAAGGACAGGGGCTGACAGTACTGCTGCAAAGGACATCCGCAGCAGATTCCGGAGCATGCAGAGACATCCTCAACCAGATCTACATGTGCATGGGAACATGTCAAAAGACAGTTTCCAACCCATTGTAGATCGAGAGGAAAGGTTTATTGTAAAATATGTAGCCTAGTCTCAAATAAAAATAAATATAAATAATAAATAAAGAATCAATCAATGAAAGATTGTCATATATGGCTGGACAAGTGGGAAAAAGAATTACCACATGTCCAGTATTAAAGCAGAGACTCATTTGTGGGAGGAAAAGAAAACCTCAAAAGGGGAAATAAATCCTCCGAAGGAGAACAAAAAGCCCCCGACACAGAAAAATCCATTGTGAGCCAGCAGATGGCGTCCAAGAGGCGCCACTAGATGGCAATGGAAGAAGGGGGCCCTTAAACCGAAGTTTGGGCCCCCCCACTGTGCCGGGTGCACGATATGACCACAAATCCGAATGGGGGGGAATTGGACCGCCATCTAAGAAAGACTGTCCTATCACGAGAGCTGAAGCAAAAATTTGTACATACAATTAAATGAATGAATAAATCATGAAAAATAGTGTCAAGGACGGGAAGGGGAGAACAGGGGGGGGGCGGGGTGGAGGATCGGCTTGTTCTTTCCTACGTCCCGACAATATGGACACATTTCTTAACCAATAATGAAGCGAGGGAAGTGACGCCACTTCCGTTTGACGGAGTGACGTCATTGTCCCACGCTCGTTAAACGTAACAAGAGCACTGACTCATAAGGAGAAAGCCGGGAGCCCCTGAGCCGCCAGCGTCATTTCTCTGTTACCTATTGAGGAGAACGGACAGTCCTTGGGCCGGTGCTCTGATTCAGGACGGATCTCTGTCCCTTCTGGACCTGTGTGCGGATTCTATATTCGGTAAGCCTTAATCATTACCGCATTTTTTCTCCTTGAATGATACATTCTACCTCCTTACCATTTCTCTCTTGGATTCTTTTCCCATATTGTGGACACTACTTGGGGTTATCTCTACTTGGCCATAAATATATGGTCAACAGGGGTTTTTCATTTATTTTATAGAATTTTCTATCATTGAAGAGTGGAATGACTATCTCCTTTTGGCATTATCTCCGCTGCTTTATTGTATCTTTCAGGCCTTTGTGCCCACACACTGTTTAATTATTGGCCCTGCCAGCCCTCATATTTTTCATCCATTTACTTCTGTTTTGAGTAATTTTTTTTTTTTTTTTTTATAACTTTTATATTTTTTATATTTTCTTTTTTATAGGAAGGAAAATTTTCCTTCTCCATTACATACCGAAAATAATCTTCTTATACTCGAAGACACACTCAATTCATATTTTTGATACAAGGTTGGTTTTGATCTCCGCAGATATGATATTTTCCACACAGAGGATATATAAATACACATATATATATATCTTTTCATATTGTACACACCCCCCTTCTCCCCAAGCGTTGTTCTTTCGCTTGGGGTAATTTGGCGTCTCTCCTTGGATTTCGATATCTGGGGGCTCTTCTGCACGATAAAAGACTGTTCACTAACCGGATGGGGAAATTTTTGGAACATTATACTGAGAATTCGTTGGGTCAATCATGATTACTGTAAGCTTTCTTTATACATTATTTTTTCTGGCATTGTAGATATGTATGTATGTATACTTATGTTACCTTTATGCCTTTCAGATTATGGCAAAATTTATCCCTGAAGAAGAAATTTAATTATTTTGAAACGCGTTGGATTTTTTGCCACATCTGTAATATATTATATTGTTTTTTCTTCAAATGCATATGTCCATGTGTTTAATTCACGTTTTAATACTATTTTTGTACCAATAAATTTATTCAATTTTTAAATACTTTTGCTTTTTGTTGCCTTAAAAATCCCAATTTTTTGAGGTTCCTATTCTATGTTGTTTAGGGATGATGGCAACTCCTTCACAACTAATCTCCGAGAAGTCTATATCATTTCTATATTCTTGGGGTGGATAATACACCCATATCCTCAAATCTCAGACTTTCTCTTTTAGTTGTGAACCCCATACCTAGACCACCTCATATATATATTTTTTTGTTGTGAAATTCCGGGGATGGCCCTTTGTTAAGGGAGTTACTTCTGGTTTCTGGTTTTTCATTTTTTGGTCCTTAGTTGTTTCTCTTTGACCAAATGTTATAATTGTTTATCTTTTACTGTTTTCCTCTGTGGCTACTCAGGATGGGTGATCTTTTGGGTGAGAATTGGGAGGACCTCATGTCCACTATTAAAAGTAATTATCAACTAAAAGAACAAGTTAAAACCGACCTGACCTCACTTTTCCATAGTCTCACCAAAGCTTTGGAAAAGAAATGTGCCTTACATTGGCACATACAATCTCTAGATCGATATATCCAAGAAAACATTAATCCAATAGGTTTAAGGATTCAAATCTTCCCTATGGTGGATCATATCTCTGATAATTTGAAGAAAAATTGGGAATCCAAACTGAATGATTGCTCTAGAAATCTTATGATGTTGTTGCAGGATGAATATAGATTACAATTGAACAATCTTGATACTGAAATCGATGCTCTCTATGCTCGTCTAACTCCCCTGAAAACACATGAAGATTATCTAACCCTTGAAGAAAAACTGAGGGAACACCTCAAAACCTCCAGTAAAGTTATTCTTCAGAAAAAAGATAAAAAATTCTGGAGAGATAAAAACGCATTTAGGGAAAATAGAGCATATAGATGGCACCAAAACAAAGATTTCAGGAATAAAACCACCAAAAAACCCTCCAAAAATAAAGGGGAAAAAAGTGATTATAGTTCAGACACTAATTCTAATGCTTCTTCCTCAGCCTCTTCCCTTACAGATCGTTTTGTAAGGAAAAGAAAGGGTCCTTTTGCCAAAACTCAAGAAATGGAGGATGAATTACAACAAATCCATAAGAAAAAGAATGCAGATACCCCACACACTTCACGGGGAAGTAAAGGTGAGAATACACCAAGACCCATGGAAAGCAGTAAGGGACCCAGCTCCACTAGAAGCAAAGCAATCAAAACCACTAAAGATTTAGGAGCTATTCCAAAAAATCAAACCCAGTTGGATACTTTTTTAGACAAAATGACCTTAACACAGGCCCTAGCTACACACAAGGAGCAGGATTTGACACCGACTCCAAGTGTATAGATGAGAGGCTAAATATCATCAACTTATCTTCACACATACTGACTGAGGCTGAGAAGGAGGTTCTTTCTCTGGGACTCTCTTTTTGTCCCAGTAGAAGCCTTGACAACTTTGAGGTAGTCAAAGATATTTTCATGTTTGCAAGAAAATTACTCTTTAAAAGTATGTATACCAAAACCAAGAAAGGGGAAGAAACAATTGCACCAAATCTCAAAGCAGCGGATTTTAGGGCCCTCCGGGACCTAAATCTACTGTTACAGGAAAATGAGGGAATTGAGTCAAGTTGGCTAGATGCCTGGGAAAGTGATGACAGCGAAGAGGAAAAAACGGATGTTTCCAAACAACATAAACATTTTAAGAGGAAGTCGCATAGATTTCCAGCACTTAGTCAGAATCCAGCCCTGGCTTTATTTGTTAAACAAACTTCTAAGGAAATTGAATCATTAAATAAAGACAAATCTATCAGAAACTTGACTCATGAGCAACAAGGTGCTCTACACTCTCTTAAAAACAACTTAGACATAACAATCAAGGGATCTGATAAGGGTGGTAACATCGTAATAATGGATAATTCCAAATATGAGGAGATGTGTTTAAAGATCCTCAATAATCGAAAATGTTATCGAAAAATCTCAGCATCCCTGGTCAATGGATTCAATCAAGAATTCTATCGACTAGTGGATGAAGCTTTTGCAATAGGAGCAATTACTGGTGAGCTATTGGAATTCATACGTACTAAACATCCTCACATTCCCACTATGTACGCGCTTCCCAAAGTGCATAAAGATTTACACAATCCCCCGGGTCGCCCTATTATATCGGGTAATGGTAGTATATCAGAAAGCATTAGTCAGGTCATTGACCAACATCTCAGACCTCATGTTTTAGAATTGGCGTCCTATACCAAGGACACCATTCATTTACTACAGATATTGGATGACCTTATAATACCAGAATCATCCTTTTTAGTGACCATAGACGTCGAGTCACTGTACAATAGTATACCACACGACCTGGGGGTAGCTGTGGTGGGTCGCGTTCTAGGTCAAAAGGCGACCACGGAATGGAAATTCAACAAATTCATTCTGGAAATGCTCGACTTTATCCTCCGACACAACGTGTTTCTATTTGGAGGTTCCCACTACCTCCAGGTACAGGGTGTTGCTATGGGGACCTGTTGCGCCCCCTCCTATGCAAACCTGTACCTGGGGGAGTGGGAAAAGGGCTTTTTGACCAACGATGAGCTAACTATGTACACAGAACATGTCCTCCTATGGCAAAGGTACATAGACGACATTTTCCTGATATGGAACGGCTCAGAGGATAGTTTAAAAAGCTGCCTTAAGGCAATGAATCAGAACAATATGAACTTATTTTTCACCATGTCCTATGACCGCCAACAAATTAATTTTCTAGATGTTACCATTTACAAGAACAAAAATGGTCAAGTGGCCAGCACACTATATAGGAAGGAAACTGCCGGCAATACCCTCCTGCATGCTGACAGTTTCCATCCGGAACCTTTGAAAAAATCAATACCCTTCAGTCAGTTCCTAAGATTGAAGCGCAACTGCACCACGATGGAAACTTTACAGTGTGAGGCGGATAAGCTCAGTAAAAGATTACTTTCAAGGGGATACACCAAATCCTCCTTGAAAAAAGCTTTTAACCGTGTCAAAATTTTAGAGAGACACAATTGAATCTTTGGGACCAAAATCCGTAAATCTGATGACACCACAAGGATTATCCTACGCTACTCCAACGAGCACAGCACCATAAGAAAAATTCTCACGAAATACTGGCCAATTTTGACCGTTGACCCAATCCTAGGAAGTCTGTTAACTTCAAAACCACAAATTACCTTCCGGAAGGCAGGTTCTCTAGCTGATCTACTCACTCAAAGCGAATATAAGGGGAACCAAAGAAGGGACCCCTGTAAAACATGGGGGACTTTTCCGTGTGGCAACTGCAGTGTGATAGGGAAGAGGACCTCTTTTTCGCTACCCAATGGTGAGCATTTCCAATTAAAACACTTTGCCAATTGCCAGACCCGAGGGGTTGTTTACATGGTACAATGTCAATGCGGGGCCTTTTACATTGGCAAAACCCGCCAAGAATTCAGACAGCGCGTCAGCAAACACCTGCTGAGTATGCAGATTGGAAACCTGTATCTTCCCCTCGGTAGACATGTAGCCAGGGGACATGGATACAGGATGCCATCTGTGAATTTCACGGTGGTTGATCGTGTCCATGTTCCCCTGCGAGGGGGTGACTGGAATAAGACTCTTCTGCAACGCGAAATGCGTTGGATTAGACATCTTGATGCCACCACCCCGCCAGGCCTAAACGAGGCAGAAAGTTTTAGACCTTTTCTTGAAGGCTTTAGCTCTGGCAAAACAGACTGAATTTAATCTTCCCTGCCTCTCTTGTATTTTCATGGCTTGAACCTCTCCTCTCTTTTATTTCCTCCCTTCTCTTTTCCCCATTTCCCCACTTCCTATCCATATATTTCCACACTTATACAGCCTATGGATTAATATGTGAAATGATAATGTCTATTGGGGTACTTTTTAATGTATATGTATGATTTATGAATTTTCCATTGCTGTTCTTTATAATTGGTAGTTCATGGGCTGGTGGGGAGAACTTTTTGCCCTGTTCTCCCCTTCCCGTCCTTGACACTATTTTTCATGATTTATTCATTCATTTAATTGTATGTACAAATTTTTGCTTCAGCTCTCGTGATAGGACAGTCTTTCTTAGATGGCGGTCCAATTCCCCCCCATTCGGATTTGTGGTCATATCGTGCACCCGGCACAGTGGGGGGGCCCAAACTTCGGTTTAAGGGCCCCCTTCTTCCATTGCCATCTAGTGGCGCCTCTTGGACGCCATCTGCTGGCTCACAATGGATTTTTCTGTGTCGGGGGCTTTTTGTTCTCCTTCGGAGGATTTATTTCCCCTTTTGAGGTTTTCTTTTCCTCCCACAAATGAGTCTCTGCTTTAATACTGGACATGTGGTAATTCTTTTTCCCACTTGTCCAGCCATATATGACAATCTTTCATTGATTGATTCTTTATTTATTATTTATATTTATTTTTATTTGAGACTAGGCTACATATTTTACAATAAACCTTTCCTCTACAATGGGTTGGAAACTGTCTTTTGACATGTTCCCATGCACATGTAGATCTGGTTGAGGATGTCTCTGCATGCTCCGGAATCTGCTGCGGATGTCCTTTGTAGCAGTACTGTCAGCCCCTGTCCTTACTTGTGTCTATGACCATGGAGGTTGAGGGGTGGGCGGAGCAGAGTGCCTGGCCTGTCTCTACTTCCGGACACGTGAGCGCTCCTTTCTCAGTGTCCGCAATGCATGTCTCTTCCACAGAGCCCTTCCGGCCATTGACGCCCCCGGGGGGGGCGGAGTGGAGGATCGGCTTGTTCTTTCCTACGTCCCGACAATATGGACACATTTCTTAACCAATAATGAAGCGAGGGAAGTGACGCCACTCCTTTTTGACGGAGTGACGTCATTGTCCCACGCTCGTTAAACGTAACAAGAGCACTGACTCATAAGGAGAAAGCCGGGAGCCCCTGAGCCGCCAGCGTCATTTCTCTGTTACCTATTGAGGAGAACGGACAGTCCTTGGGCCGGTGCTCTGATTCAGGACGGATCTCTGTCCCTTCTGGACCTGTGTGCGGATTCTATATTCGGTAAGCCTTAATCATTACCGCATTTTTTCTCCTTGAATGATACATTCTACCTCCTTACCATTTCTCTCTTGGATTCTTTTCCCATATTGTGGACACTACTTGGGGTTATCTCTACTTGGCCATAAATATATGGTCAACAGGGGTTTTTCATTTATTTTATAGAATTTTCTATCATTGAAGAGTGGAATGACTATCTCCTTTTGGCATTATCTCCGCTGCTTTATTGTATCTTTCAGGCCTTTGTGCCCACACACTGTTTAATTATTGGCCCTGCCAGCCCTCATATTTTTCATCCATTTACTTCTGTTTTGAGTAATTTTTTTTTTTTTTTTTATAACTTTTATATTTTTTATATTTTCTTTTTTATAGGAAGGAAAATTTTCCTTCTCCATTACATACCGAAAATAATCTTCTTATACTCGAAGACACACTCAATTCATATTTTTGATACAAGGTTGGTTTTGATCTCCGCAGATATGATATTTTCCACACAGAGGATATATAAATACACATATATATATATCTTTTCAGATTGTACACACCCCCCTTCTCCCCAAGCGTTGTTCTTTCGCTTGGGGTAATTTGGCGTCTCTCCTTGGATTTCGATATCTGGGGGCTCTTCTGCACGATAAAAGACTGTTCACTAACCGGATGGGGAAATTTTTGGAACGTTATACTGAGAATTCGTTGGGTCAATCATGATTACTGTAAGCTTTCTTTATACATTATTTTTTCTGGCATTGTAGATATGTATGTATGTATACTTATGTTACCTTTATGCCTTTCAGATTATGGCAAAATTTATCCCTGAAGAAGAAATTTAATTATTTTGAAACGCGTTGGATTTTTTGCCACATCTGTAATATATTATATTGTTTTTTCTTCAAATGCATATGTCCATGTGTTTAATTCACGTTTTAATACTATTTTTGTACCAATAAATTTATTCAATTTTTAAATACTTTTGCTTTTTGTTGCCTTAAAAATCCCAATTTTTTGAGGTTCCTATTCTATGTTGTTTAGGGATGATGGCAACTCCTTCACAACTAATCTCCGAGAAGTCTATATCATTTCTATAGTAGCTCAATTGCATACTGTGCAAGCTCTGGCCAGTGATCCATCCTCAGGACCCATAACCCAGTGGATTTTTGGTTGGAAAGGTTTCCAAGTCTGATCTTGCCCCTAGGTAAGATCTCGAGGCTGCGGACTAAAAAATTGTCTGAACGCATCAGTTAGACGGCCACCTTCTCCACAGCTCCTTCTGTGACCGACCGAAGCCTCGGCAATTGTAACCTCCCGGGCTCTGCAAACGCATTGCACAAACCTTCCTGCAAGGCCTCCTGAAGATGTTTCATCCTCTGCTCCCTCTGTGATGGCTGGATAAGCTCTGCCACCTTACCCTTGTAACGTGGATCAAGAAGGATTGCCAGCCAGTACTGATCCCGCTCCTTGAAACCACGAATCCGAGGGTCCTTTCGCAGGCTTTGCAAGATCAGGGAGGCCATGCAGCGTAAGTTTGCTGAGGCATTCCGTCCAGAGTCCTCTGGGTCACTAAGGACGACCTGCCAGCCACGTACAAGTCCATAGGTTTCTGGGGCCTGAAAATGATCCCTTGAAAACCGCTGCTGATGCTGAGTGCCAGGCTCTACCTCCATGCTGACACAATCCTCCTTCTCCTCCTCTTCCTGTGTGATAGGCGGGCCTGCAGGAATACTGTCTGGATAAAGGGGGCCTTGAGAGGTAAGGAAGTCCTCCTCTTCCTCCCTCTGTTCTGCCTCAAGTGCCCTGTCCATTATTCCATGCAGCATGTGTGTTTCAACAGGTAGACAAGAGGGACAGTATCACTGATGCATGCACTGTCACTGCTCTCCATCCTCGTGGCCTCCTCAAATGGTGACAGGACAGTACATGCATCCTTGATCATGAGCCACAGGTGTGGCGAAAAAAAGCCAAGCTCCCCTGACCCTGTCCTGGTGCCATACTCACACAGGTAATCATTGAAAAATTATTGATTGATTAGTATATATATTCTTTTCATGGATGTGTGGGGAATATCGCCATGGTGTTATTGTGGCGACATAGTGACACCAGGGAGGGCTTTTACATCTTGGAGGGCTGTGCTTCCTGTGTAAGTGGGAGTGGCCTGTGTGGGCTGCTGCTGGGGGTGATTGGGATGCATAGTCATATGCATACACATATATAGAGGAGCTCTTACTCGCGAGCAGTCACCACCCGCTTAGGCTCTGAAGAAAGGGGTTCTCCCCCAAAACGCGTCAGCCATTGCCTTATCCACCTGATGTCCGGTCCCGGTTTCTTTCTGATGTCTGTTACTGCGCACCTGCAGCTAATGTTCATGCTGGTCCTTCATGCTCGTTTGTGAGTATTCATTTGCTGTTTTACCTTTTTTTTAAATAAACGCTATCAGTGGTAATGCACTAGGTCGGTGCGCCCTCTTTTCCTTATTTTCACAGACGTTCCTGACCTGCCTCAGGAGATCCTGTAAGACCAGGTACCTGCACTAGAACCACTGCACCACCAAATTAAGGACATGAGCCAAACAGGGAACATGGATGAAGTGTCCCTGTCGGAGGGCAGAGAGGAGGTTGGTACCATTGTCGCAAACCACCATTCCTGGCTGAAGCTGGCATGGCGTAAACCAACTCTGAGCCTGCCCCTGCAGAGCTGCCAGAATCTCTGACCCAGTGTGGCTCCTGTCCCCTAAGCAGACCAACTCAAGCACTGCATGGCATCTTTTTGCCTGAGTGCTTGCGTAGCCCCTAGAACACCTACAGAGCACTGCTGGTTCCGAGGACAAATCTGCACAGGAAAAGGCCACAGAGGAAGAAGAAGAGAGAGGGGGTGGAGGAGAGAGGTGTGGCAGAATCACCACTACCAGCATTTTGGAGGCGTGGTGGCGGAACAAGCTCCAACAATACTGCACCCTGTCCTGTATCCTTCCCAGCTGCCAGCAGGGTTACCCAGTGCGCCGTGAAAGAAAGGTAACGTCCCTGTCCATGCCTGCTGGACCATGAGTCAGCGGTAATATGCACCTTACCGCTGACCGCCCTGTCCAACGAGGCCAAGACATTGCCTTCCACATGTCGGTAGAGAGCCGGAATGGCCTTCCGAGAAAAAACTTGGCTTTTGGGAACCTGCCACTGAGGTACCACACATTCCACAAATTCTCAAAAGGGGGCAGAATTTACCAGCTGAAAAGGTAGCAGTTGGAGTGCTAGCAATTTAGCCAAACTAGCATTCAGCCGCTGAGCATGTGGATGGCTTGGACCGAATTTCAGCAACTGGGGTAGGGAAATTTGCCTGCTACAATCAGATGTTGGTGTACCACTAGCAGATTGCCCGCAAGTGCTTGGGACACCTAATTCTACACCTTCATTCCTCTCAGTGCAGGTCTCTGAGAGGACTGAAGTTATAGTGGGGTTGGAGATCCCAGCTGATGAGGAGCAAGGAGAGGCCCACCTTGTTCTTTGGTGTGGGTCTTTTAAGTACTGTTGCCAATGGACTGCATGGGAGGTCAACATATGTCTGGTTTTGGCCACGCTTGATACGCTTCAGACATATGTTGCAAACAGCAACGGTGTGATCTGCTGCACACGTCTCAAAAAAGGCCCACACCAAAGAACTTTTGGAAAAACGCGCGGAATCATCAGTGCCCCGCACATACGGAGCTCTGCGGTGTGATGCAGTCGGTTGCCTGCCCTTAAGCTGGCCCCTGGAAGGTATCCTGCCTAGATGGAGATGTGCCTCCTCCTCCCCTCTTCTATCAGGCACCCATGTAGAGTCAGTGACCTCATCATCCCCTCCCTCCTCGCCACTGGGAGCAAACCTGGCAGTATGCTGCAGCTGGGGGAACATGACTGCCAGTTTCTTGTCCTTGGGCACCCCCTCTCTCTGGGCTCATGTTACTGCCTTCATCCTCAACCTGGGTACCATCATCAGAGCCTTCAAAACACTGCTCATCCTCCTGCAGCATGTACTCTACACTGTGGTCGAACAGTTTTGGGGACTCCTCAGGGCATGATGGTGGGGCTAGGGAAGGAGTGACTGATGACATTGAGCCGATGGAAGAGACTGCTTTGGCAGCTGCATTGGCAGACAAAGTACCCTGAGCCTGGGTGACAGAGGATGAGGAGGATGAGGACGGCTTGGTCATCCACTCTACCAACTCTTCTGCATGTTGTGGCTCAACACGACCAGCTGCCGAAAAAAAGGACAAACGTGCCCCACGGCCACGTGCTGAGGATGCACCGAGTCCATGACCAGCACTGTTGGCTGTAGACACAGAGCCTGGTTGCCCTCTTTTAGTGGCCTGTGGGCATCTGCCTCTCCTTGGTGGCCTTCCAGACATACTGTACTATTAGATTAGCAAAACAACGCCTAAAGTTTACTAAAAACAGTACACCAGGAATGGCCTACAGTCAGGTATAGGCTTGGCTAGACTATATATATACAAGCCTGTATATATATGTATATATATATACAGTATCTCACAAAAGTGAGTATACCCCTCACATTTTTGTAAATATTTTATTATATCTTTTCATGTGACAACACTGAAGAAATGACACTTTGCTACAATGTAAAGTAGTGAGTGTACAGCTTGTATATTAGTGTAAATTTGCTGTCCCCTCAAAATAACTCAACACACAGCCATTAATGTCTAAACCACTGGCAACAAAAGTGAGTACACCTCTAAGTGAAAATGACCAAATTGGGCTCAAAGGGTCAATATTTTGTATGGCCACCATTATTTTCCAGCACTGCCTTAACCCTCTTGGGCATGTAGTTCACCAGAGCCTCACAGGTTGCCACTGGAGTCCTCTCCCACTCCTCCATGACGACATCACGGAGCTGGTGGATGTTAGAGACCTTGCGCTCCTCCACCTTCCGTTTGAGGATGCCCCACAGATGCTCAATAAGGTTTAGGTCTGGAGACATGCTTGGCCAGTCCATCACCTTTATACTCAGCTTATTTAGCAAGGCAGTGGTCATCTTGGAGGTGTGTTTGGGGTCGTTATCATGTTGGAATACTGCCCTGCGGCCCAGTCTTCGACGGGAGGGGATCATGCTCTGCTTCAGTATGTCACAATACATGTTGGCATTCATGGTTTCCTCAATGAACTGTAGCTCCCCAGTGCCAGCAGCAATCATGCAGCCCCAGACCATGACACTCCCACCACCATGCTTGACTGTAGACTGTAGGCAAGACACACTTATCTTTGTACTCTTCACCTGGTTGCCACCACACACGCTTGACACCATCTGAACCAAACAAGTTTATCTTGGTCTCATCAGACCACAGGACATGGTTCCAGTAATCCATGTCCTTAGTCTGCTTGTCTTCAGCGGGCTTTCTTGTGCATCATCTTTAGAAGAGGCTTCCTTCTGGGACGACAGCCATGCAGACCAATTCTTTGGTCGACCATGGCAAGGCCTGTTCTGAGTGGAACCTGTCCTGTTAAACGGCTGTATGGTCTTGGCCACCGTGCTGCAGCTCAGTTTCAGGGTCTTGGCAATCTTCTTATAACCTAGGCCATCTTTATGTAGAGCAACAGTTCTTTTTTCAGATCATCAGAGAGTTCTTTGCCGTGAGGTGCCCTGTTGAACTTCCAGTGACCAGTATGAGAGAGTGAGAGCGATAACACCAAATTTAACACACCTGCTCCCCATTCACACCTGAGACCTTGTAATACTAACAAGTCACATGACACTGGGAAGGGAAAATGGCTAATTGAGCCCAATTTAGATTTTTTCATTTAGGGGTGTACTCACTTTTGTTGCCAGCAGTTTAGACATTAATGGCTGTGTGTTGAGTTATTTTGAGGGGACAGCAAATTTACACTGTTATACAAGCTGTACACTCGCTACTTTACATTCTAGCAAAGTGTCATTTCTTCAGTGTTGTCACATGAAAAGATATAATAAAATATTTACAAAAATGTGAGGGGTGTACTCACTTTTGTGAGATACTGTATATATTAAATGAACTGCAGCTCACTGAGTCACCTGCCTGAAAGTGTCTTTGAACACATACTCCAGGAATGGCCTACAGTCAGGTATAGGCTTGGCTGCACTACAATGCAGTGGATTTATATTTTATGAACTACACCTCACTGAGTCACCTGCCTAAAGTGTCTTTGAACACGCCCTCCAGGAATGGCCTACTGTCAGGTATAGACTTGGCTGCACTACAATGCAGTGGATATATATTTTATGAACTGCACCTTACTGAGTCACCTGCCTAAAAGTGTCTTTGAACACGTACTCCAGAAATGGCCTACTGTCAGGTATAGGCTTGGCTGGACCACAATGCAGTGGATATATATTTTATGAACTGCACCTCACTGAGTCACCTGCCTGAAAGTGTCTTTGAACACGTACTCCAGGAATGGCCTACAGTCAGGTATAGGCTTGGCTGCACTACAATGCAGTGGGTATATATTTTATGAACTGCACCTCACTGAGTGAATGAATGAATGATTTGTATAGCGCTGCAAATGCGAACTGAATCTCCTCAAGGCACTTGATCCGTGCTGTTAGTCCTGTTTCTTAGAAGAGATGGGTCTTGAGTTTTTTTCTGAAGGCCCGATGGTTTTCTTCCATGCGGATGTTGGTGGGTAGAGCATTCCATAGCCGTGGTCCTTGGACTGCGAATCTTCGTTCTCCCTTTGATTTATAGCCGGACTTGGGAATGAGGAGGAGGTTTTGGTTAGTTGATCGAAGACTGCGATTGGGTATGTAGTGTTTTATTTTCTCGCATAGGTATTGTGGAGCGTTTCCTTGAGTGCATTTGTGGGTGAGGCAGAGGGTCTTGAAAGTGATCCGATCCTTTACGTTTAGCCAATGTAAGCTCCTCAGGGATGGGGAGATGGATTCCCAGGGTTTTTTTCCTGTTACCAGTCTTGCTGCAGTGTTTTGGATGACTTGTAGGCGTGCAATTTGGTATTTCGGTAGTCCTATGTAGAGGGAGTTTGCGTAATTGAGCCGGGAATTGATGATTGTTCCAACTACTGCTGCTTTGTCCTCTTCTGGAATGAAGGGGGTGAGTCTTCGTAGTAGGTGAAGGAGATGGTGAGATCCACTGACTACCGATGCTATGTGCATCCATCAACATTTCTGAGTCAAAGATGATTCCGAGGCTTTTGGCTTTGGTGCTTGGGGGATGGTCTGTCCAAGGATGGTGGGTGGTGTCCAAGGGGTCTTAGTTTTTGTATTACGGTTTGCGTGGAGGAGAAGAGGCTCTGTTTTGGATCCGTTGAGTTTGAGGGAGCTAGTGGTCATCCAGTCGTCTATCAATGTGAGGCATTTTTCTAGTCGCTGGTAGTGGTCTTTTTGACTGGTGATACGAAAGTAGAGTTGGGTGTCATCAGCGTATGAGTGGAAGCAGAGGTCCGAATTTCTAATGATTTTGAGGAGTGGACGGATGTAGATGTTGAAGAGCACTGGTGATAAGGGTGAACCTTGAGGGACTCCATAAGAAGGCTCCTAGTTTCACTGTCTGTCAATTTTGTAGGAAGGATGCAAACCATGGTAGATCTGAATCTGTGACTCCAGCTACTTCTGTGAGGTGGATGAGTAGGTTATTGTGGTCCACTGTGTCAAACGCTGCACTGAGGTCCAACAGTACCAGGAGACATGATTCTCCGTCATCTGCTGCTTCTATGGCGTTGTCCCATATTTTGAGAAGTGCCGTTTCTGTGCCATGGCCTGGGCGGAAGCCTGATTGCAGTGGGTTCCAGAGTTTATGTGTGTCCAAGTGGAGTTGTAGCTGTTGTACTACTGCTTTTTCCATAATCTTGGAGATGGTGTTGAGGCTCGTTACCAGTCTGCGGTAGTTGGGTTCTTTAGGGTCGAGATTGGGTTTCTTTAGGAGGGGTTTGACGATGCCTTGCTTGAGGGTGGTTTGAACAATCCCTTCTTTGAACGACTGATTTATGAGATGTGTTATAGTAGGAGCCAGAATGTCGGAACATTCTTTCAGGAGTTTTGGGGGAATGATGTCGTTTGGTGATGTGCTGTCTCGGAGGCTTCTGATGATGTTTTTGGTGGTGTCAGTGGTGATTGGGATCAGCGAAAAATTTGGTGATTGTGTGACGTTCGTGTCGATTTTCTATTTTTGCTTTAGTTGAATGAGGTTGGTTGTTTTTTTCTGTTGAATTGTTTCCCGAATGTTCTTGATTTTGTCGATGAAAAAATTTGATAACTCATTACAGAATTCTTGAGTTTCGTATGCTGGGGGTTCTAGGCAGGTAGGGTTCATAGTCTGCGCGACTATTTTGAAAAGTTCCTGAGGGCGGTTTAAGGCGGTTGAGATGGTGTTTGATAAATGTTCTTTTTTTGCTTTGAAGATTGCTATGTGATATTTCTTAGTGAGTGCTTTGTAGTTTGTGTGCTTTTCCTTTGTAGAATTTCTTCTCCAGGCTCTTTCGGCTCTTCTGCGTTCCTGCTTCAGTAAAGTAAGTGTGCCGTTAAACCATCCAGAGTTCTTTTTGCGGATGCGTGTTCTATGTTTTGGAGCCACTTCATCTGTTGTTTGTAGTAATGCCTTGTTCAAGGAGTTGAGTGTTTGTTCCGTTGAGTGGTTTGAATTTAGCATTGCTATTTTGGTTGATAATGTGGGTTTGAAGAGTTCGGAATGTAGTTTCTTCTGAGATCTGGTCCAGTGTGTTTGGTATTGCGTATTTCAGTTTTTGGATTATTATTGGTGGCGACCGTCAAGAACGCAGTGACGTACAACACTACGATGAGCCGAGAAAATGAACTTCAATGCTTCCGAGCAAGTGTCGAATTGTTTCCGAGCATGCGTTTTTTTTGCGCATCGGAATTGCATACAGACGAGCGGAATTTCCGACAGGAACTTTTTCTGATGGAGAAATAGAGAACCTGCTCTCAATCTTTTGCTGCAAGAAATTCCGCCAGCAGAAGTCCGATGGAGCATACACACGGTCGGAATTTCCGACCAAAAGCTCACATTGGACTTTTGTACATCGGACATTACTGTAATGCCCTGTACAAACGATAGGATTTTCCGATGGAAAATGTGTGATAGGACCTTGTTGTCGGAAATTCCGACCGTGTGTGGACTCTATCACACATTTTCCATAGGAATTTCCAACACACAAAGTTTGAGAGCTTGCTATAAAATTTTCCAACAACAAAATCCATTGTTGGAAATTCCGATCGTGTGTACACAAATCCGACGCACAAAGTGCCACGCATGCTCAGAATAAATTAAGAGAAGAAAGCTATTGGCTACTGCCCCGTTTATAGTCCCGAGGTATGTGTTTTACGTCACCGCGTTTAGAATGATCGGATTTTCCAACAACTTTGTGTGAACGTGTGTATGCAAGACAAGTTTGAGCCAACATCTGTCGGAAAAAATCCATGGATTTTGTTGTCGGAATGTCCGATCAATGTCCGACTGTGTGTACAGGGCATTAGACTGACTGATTGAAATGTGAAATATCAAACTGTAACAGGTGGCATAAGTATGGGGTTTTTTGCTGGGTTAGGGCTACATTTCTGTAAATAAAGTTGATAAATTGATTAAAATTGATGATATGCCCCCTCTGGAGACATTCTTAACAATCATAAAATATTGTGATAGAGGCATATGTTTGGTTCAAATGTCATCACACAACATGACAATGACCCGGAATAAAAAAAGAACAAAGGGTATGGCCTCCCGGAAAGCCCTGTTTTCAACATCATCAAGTGGGTCTGGAATTAAAGCTAGAAAGAAATAGCACCCTCTCCTCGTAAAGTAGGTAAATATTTTTTATTTGAATAAAAAAAAAACATTCAGTCCTTCCAGTGTACTGACATTGTGTGGTGTTTAATGCCTGCACAACAAGCAGTGGCGGCCCATCCATAGAGGGCACATGAGCGCCCCCCCCCCAAGCTAGTCACAAAAAAAGGCCCTTTAAAAAAAACGAGCAACAAAAAAAAGGTCCTTTAAGTGCACTGGGTTCAGGCGCTGGACACAGTGCACTATGGGAAGCGTGACGTCTATGCAATCACGTGATTGCAGGCGAGACGCTTTGTTTGCCTGTTTTATTGCTGCATTGTGGCTCAATGCAATGCGGCTGAACACTTCTTCATTCATTTTTTGATTGGCACCACAGTAAGACATGGGCGGTGCTTTCCCTCGGAAACGTACGGCCCAAAGTAAAGTTGTTATTGCTGCATTACAATTTGTTTGCTAAAACCAACTGAAACATCAACTGAGGAGTCTGCCCCCCTTCTGTGCTAGAGCAATTTATCACAAGAGAAAAAGGTATGTTTCTGTTTGCTACCTTTATTAGCAAGCTCTGCACTGACCGCATCCTCTCCACAGACCCATACCAAAAGACACCATGGAGAAGTGGATATAGATCGATAATCATCATGTCCTGTGGTGCTGGGGCTGTATACTCTGTCCTGTAGTGCTGGGGCTGTGTACTCTGTCCAGGGATGCTGGGGCTGTATACTCTGTCCTGGGATGCTGGGGCTGTATACTCTGTCCTGTGATTCTGGGGCTGTATATTCTGTCCAGTGATTCTGGGGCTGTATACTCTGTCCTGTGATGCTGGGGCTGTATACTCTGTCCTGTGGTGCTGGGGCTGTATACTCTGTCCTATGATGCTGGGGCTGTATACTCTGTCCTGTGTTGCTGGGGCTGTATACTCTGCCCTGTGATGCCGGGGCTGTATACTCTGTCCTGTGATGCTGAAGCTAAATACTCTTGACACCATGGGTGGAAGCTAGTGGAATACAGGGGACAGAGTGGTTGGATTCTATAAGGGGTGGGACTTATGAGAAGTGAGAGGGGTCAAAAAGGAGGACCCCCCATCCTACAACTTCACCAGCCACCACTGACAACAAGAAGCACTTTGCTACCTTCTGGGAGAGCGGCATTTAGCCTGAGACAAGAAGTGAGATTCTTATGGTCAGTAAGAATGAGAACCGGCACAGTGGTATCTTCGAGGAGATGTCTCCATTCTTTCAGGGCTAAAATGATCGCTAACAGCTCTTTGTCACCAATCTCGTAATTGCACTCCGCAGGTGACAATTTCTTGGAAAAGTAGCCACAAGGATGCATAGCCCTCTCAGAGGTAAGACATTGAGACAGAAGGGCACCAACTCCAGTCTCAGAAGCATCAACCTCAAAGATAAAAGGTAACCTAGGATCAGGATGTGCCAACACAGGAGCAGAAACAAAGGCAGTCTTGATATAATACAATAGCAAAGCTCTGCGCTTAGGAGAGAAAAGAAGGTGTGCAGCCTCCCCTAATAAGCCCTCTAGAGGGCTAATCAATATAACGTGAATGAAAAATGGGGTGAAATGGCTCTCCCTATTTGAGTGAACTAAATGTGCAAAACATCCACTGTGATGCACTATAAGTGATACCTTTAACAAATAAAAATTAAAATACTACAACATAACATATAAAATTCAGTGATACCACTCAATTGTAGTATTAGACATAAAAGCATTAGTGTGCCAATCTGTGCCAAATGTTATCATATCAAATCCAGTATGTTAAACATAACATTAATCAAAATCCAGAAAATAATCCAAAAAATGATCCAATAATAATAGTGAACTGGTTGTGCAGACTGATAACCAGGAAGTGGAAGGAGTCTACGTGTGAGGAGAATTACCCCAGGAGAAAAATCGCTTCCTCCTTATGGTGCTAGAGGCTGGGCTGCATGACTGATTGCTCCAGAAGTCCGGCTTTAGTGGTAATTGGATCACTGACAGAGGGACCACAGGAGACCATCCACGAAGACCACCTCTGATGTTCCTTAATGCCTGTTACCCCCGTAGGGGTATGGGAAGCTGGGGAGTGGGGAACCATAGGGGAGCACAGAAGTCACCGGTTGATCTGAGCACAAGAGTCACCAGTAGTTTGAACTGTATACAGCTAAATCTTTTTGCACACCAACCTGTTTGCTATCACATTTTTTTTTTAAAAACTCCCGTTTTTAGTTTTTAATTTTTCAGCGTTTATTATATCTTTTTCACTATTATTTTTGGATCATTTTTTGGATTATTTTCTGGATTTTGATTAATGTTATGTTTACCATACTGGATTTGATATGATACATATGTGGCACAGATTGGCACACTAATGCTTTTATGTCTAATAGGGATGAGCCGAACACCCCCCCGGTTTGGTTCGCACCAGAATCTGCGAACGGACCGAAAATTTGCACGAACGTTGGAACCCCATTGACGTCTATGGGACTCGAATGTTCAAAATCAAAAGTGCTAATTTTAAAAGTTAATTTGCATGGTATTGTCCTAAAAAGGGTTTGGGGACCTGGGTCCTGCCCCAAGGGACATGTATCAATGCAAAAAAACCTTTTAAAAACGGCTGTTTTTTCGGGAGCAGTGATTTTAATGATGCTTAAAGTAAAAAAAAAAAAAAAGTGAAATATTCCTTTAAATATCGTACCTGGGGGTTGTCTATAGTATGCCTGTAAAGTGGCACGTGTTTCCCGTGCTTAGAACAGTCCCTGCACACAATGACGTTTTTAAAGGAAAAAAAGTCATTTAAAACTGCTTGCGGCTTTAATGTAATGTCGGGTCCTGGCAATATGGACGAAAATCAGTGAGACAAACGGCATGGGTACCCTCCAGTCCATTACCAGGCCCTTTGGGTCCTGTATGGATATTAAGGGGAACCCAGCACCCAAATTAAAAAAAGGAAAGGCGTGGGGCCCAAAGGCCCTATATACTCTGAACAACAGTATACAGGCGGTGCAAACAAGACAGGGACTGTAGGTTTGTTGTTAAGTAGAATCTGTTTGTAATTTTGAACTGGTACATTTTTAAAGTGTAGCTCCAGCCAAAAAATCTGTTTTTAAACTTTTTGGAAAACATAGGGAACGGTTATCACCCCTGTGACATTTGTTTTGCTGTCTGTGCTCCTCTTCAGAAGATTTCACCTCACTTTTTGTCCCAATGACAAATGTTTTTTGAAAATTTGGGTTTTTTAGTGAAACAAGGATTGGTGATAAAGCATCAGTGGAAAGGAGAAAAGTTTTTCCCATATTAACTCTTAAAGGAGAGAACTTCCCTTCCTATGGGGTAGATTTCATCTCACTTCCTGTTGTCTCCTTCCGTTTGCAAGTAGGAGTCATTTGTAAGTTGGATGTTTGAAAGTAGGGGCCTGCCCTATATACTCAGCAGAAATTTGGGCCTTAGGTGTTGTTGTGGCCTCAACACTGTAAGCCCTCACAGGGCCCTGCTGTGAAATATTAGATCAAGAATTGTAATTATATGCCCCTGTTGAACAGGGCCAGAAAAATTGGGCCTTTGGTGATGGTAGTGCTGGTGCCACAACACTGTATGTCCTCACAGTTACTCTTGGTGGGCGCAGAAACAGGCCCTGCTGTGAAATATTAGATCAAGAATTATAATTACATGCCCCTGTTGAACAGGGGCTGAAAAATTGCGCCTTTGGTGGTGGTGCTGGTGGCACAACACTGTAAGTCCTCACAGTTAATCTTGGTGGACACAGAAACGGGCCCTGCTGTGAAATATTCAATCAAGAATTGTAATTACATGCCCCTGTTGAACAGGGCCAGAAAAATTGGGCCTTTGGTGGTGGTGGTGGTGCTGGTGGCACAACACAGGGGCTGAAAAATTGGGCCTTAGGCACTGGTGCTGGTGCCACAACGCTGCAACCCCTCACAGATACTCTAGTTGGAACGCAGGAACAAGCTCTGCTGCAAAGTATTGCATCAAAAATTGTAATTACATGCCCCTGTTGAACAGGGGCTGAAAAATTGGGCCTTTGGTGGTGGTGGTGGTGGTGCTGGTGGCACAACACTGTAAGTCCTCACAGTTAATCTTGGTGGGTGCAGAAATGGGCCCTGCTGTGAAATATTCAATCAAGAATTGTAATTACATGCCCCTGTTGAACAGGGCCAGAAAAATTGGGCCTTTGGTGATGGTGCTGGTGCCACAACACTGTAAGTCCTCACAGTTAATCTTGGTGGGCACAGGAACGGGCCCTGCTGTGAAATATTTAATCAAGAATTATAATGACATGCCCCTGTTGAACAAGGGCTGAAAAATTGGGCCTTGGGCACTGGTGCTGGTGTCACAACACTGCAACCCCTCACAGATACTCTAGATGGAATGCAGGAACAAGCCCCGCTGCAAAGTATTGCATCAAAAATTGTAATTACACGCCCCTGTTAAACAGGGGTTGAAAAATTGGGCTTTAGGCAGTGGTGCTGGTGCCACAACACTGCAACCCCTCACAGATACTCTAGTTGGAACGCAGGAACAAGCCCTGCTGCAAAGTATTGCATCAAAAATTGTAATTACACGCCCCTGTTAAACAGTTGCTGAAAAATTGGGCCTTAGGCACTGGTGGCGGCGCCCAGAACCAAAAATGTTCTTACAAGCTATCAGCATGATCATTGAGGAGGAAGAGGATAATTACTCAGGATAGTCACTCAGCATCAGCATAGGCAGTCTTTGAAGGGATCTGAGATTTCAAAAAAAATTATTCGGTTACATCAGCATCAGGTGCTTGGTAGCTGGTGGTGATCCAAGACTGATTCATTTTTATGAAGGTCAGTCGATCGACCGAGTCGGTGGACAGACGCACCCTGTGATCGCTTACAAAGCCTCCAGCAGCACTGAATGTGCGTTCCGAAAGAACACTGGATGCAGGACAGGCCAGTAGCTCAATTGCATACTGTGCAAGCTCTGGCCAGTGATCCATCCTCAAGACAAAGTAACCCAGAGGATTTTCGGTGGGAATGGTGTACAAGTAAGATCTTGCCCCTAGGTATTCCTGCACCATGTAAAACAGACGCTGCCGATGGTTGCTGGAACCGATCAAACCTTGGGGCTGCGTACTAAAAAATTGTCTGAACGCATCGGTCAGACGGCCACCTTCTCCACCGCTACTTCTTTGACTGACCGAAGCCTCAGCAACACGTTGTCCAGAAACAGGAGTTTGTAACCTCCCAGTCTCTGGGAACGCGTTGCACAGACCTTTCTGCAAGGCCTCCCGAAGATGTTTCATCCTCTGCTCTCTCTGCAACGGCAAGATAAGGTCCGCAACCTTACCCTTGTAACGTGGATCAAGGAGGGTTGCCAGCCAGTATTGGTCCTTCTCCTTGATACCACGAATACGAGGATCCTTCCGCAGGCTTTGCAGGATCAGGGAGGCCATGCACTGTAGGTTTGCTGAGGCATTCGGTCCGGAGTCCTCTGGGTCACTAAGGACGACATGGTCTGCAGCCACCTCCTCCCAGGCACGTACAAGTCCATGTGTTTCTTGGGACTGATCCCTTAAAGACTGCTGCTGATGCTGAGTGCCAGGCTCCACCTCCATACTGACACAATCCTCCTCCTCCTCCTCCTCTTCCTGTGTGATCGGCGGGCATGCAGGAACACTGTCTGGATAAAGGGGGCCTTGAGAGCTAAGGAAGTCCTCCTCTTCCTGCCTCTGTTCTGCCTCAAGTGCACTGTCCATTATTCCCCGCAGCGTGTGCTCCAACAGGTGGACAAGGGGGACAATGTCACTGATGCATGCACTGTCACTGCTCACCATCCTCGTGGCCTCCTCAAATGGTGACAGGACAGTGCATGCATCCCTGATCATGGCCCACTGGCGTGGGGGAGAAAAAAACAAGCTCCCCTGACCCTGTCCTGGTGCCATAGTCACACAGGTACTCATTGATGGCACTCTGCTGCGTGTGCAGACGCTGCAGCATGGCCAACGTTGAGTTCCACCTGGTGGGCATGTCACAGATTAGGTGGTTCTTGGGCAGGTTAAATTCCTTTTGGAGGTCTGCCAGCCGAGCACTGGCATTATATGAACGGCGGAAATGCACACAGACTTTCCTGGCCTGCCTCAGGACATCCTGTAAGCCCGGGTACCTGCCCAAGAACCGCTGCACCACCAAGTTAAGGACGTGAGCCAAACAGGGCACATGGGTCAGTTGTCCCTGTCGGAGGGCGGAGAGGAGGTTGGTGCCATTGTCGCAAACCACCATTCCTGCCTTAAGTTGGCGTGGCGTGAACCACCTCTGAACCGGCCCCTGCAGAGCTGACAGAACCTCTGCCCCAGTGTGGCTCCTGTCCCCCAAGCACACCAGCTCAAGCACCGCATGGCATCTTTTGCCCTGCGTACTTGCATAGCCCCTTGAACGCCTACGGAGCACCACTGGTTCTGAGGACAAAGCACAGGAAGAGACCATGGAGGAAGAAGAAGAGGAGGGGGTGGAGGAGAGAGGTGTGTCACAATCATTAGTAGTGGCATTTTGGAGGCGTGGTGGCAAAACAACCTCCAACACTACTGCAACTTGTCCTGCATCCTTCCCAGCTTCCAGCAGAGTCACCCAATGCGCGGTGAAACTTAGGTAATGTCCATGTCCATGCCTGCTGGACCATGAGTCAGCAGTAATATGCACCTTACCGCTGACCGCCCTGTCCAGCGAGGCATGGACATTGCCTTCCACATGCCGGTAGAGAGCCGGAATCGCCTTCCGTGAGAAAAAGTGGCATTTGGGTACCTGCCACTGAGGAACCGCACATTCCACAAACTAACGGAAGGGGGCAGAGTCTACCAACTGAAAAGGCAGCAGTTGAAGTGCTAGAAATTTAGCCACGCTAGCATTCAACCGCTGGGCATGTGGATGGCTGGGAGTGAACTTCTTTCGGCGGTGCAGCAGCTGGGGCAGGGAAATTTGCCTGGTACAATCTGATGTCGGTGTACCGAAAGCAGATTGCCCACAAGTACTTGGCTGTAACACACCTAATTCTACACCTTCATTCCTCTCAGTGCAGGTCTCAGAGAGGACTGAAGGTATAGTGGGGTTGGAGATCTCAGCTGATGAGGAGCAAGGAGAGGTCCTCTTTGTTCTTTGGTGTGGGTCTTTTAGATACGCTTGCCAACTAACTGCATGGCAGGTCAACATATGTCTGGTCAAGCATGTGGTGCCCAAGCGGGAGATGTTTTGGCCACGTGAGATATGCTTGAGACATATGTTGCAAATAGAAGCGGTGCGATCTGATGCACTTGTCTCAAAAAAGGCCCACACCAAAGAACTTTTGGAATAACGCGCAGAGACAGCAGCGCCTTGCACATGCGGAGCTTTGGGGTGTGATGCAGTCAGTGTGCTGCCCTTAGGCTGGCCCCTGGAGGGTATCCTGCCTCCTCCTCCTCCTCCCTCCTATCAGGCACCCACGTTGAGTCAGTGACCTCATCATCCCCTCCCTCCTCATCACTGGAGCAAACCTGGCAGTATGCTGCAGCAGGGGGCGCATGACTGCCAGATTGCTGTCCTTCTTGGGCACCCCCCTCTGTCCGTGCTCACGTTACTGCCTTTATCTAGCTCAGTATCATCATCAGAGCCTTCTAAATGCTGGGCATCCTCCTGGAGCATGTACCCAACACTGTGGTCAAACAGTTCGAGGGACTCCACAGGAGGACATGGTGGGGCTAGGGAAGGAGTCACTAATACCATTGAGCTGGAAGAGGCCGCGTTGGCAGCTGTTTTGCCAGACAAAGTACCCTGAGCCTGGGTGAGAGAGGATGAGGACGGCTTGGTCATCCACTCGACCAAGTCTTCCTCATGTTGCAGCTCAACACGGCCAGCTGCCGAAAAAAAGGCCAAGCGTGTCACACGGCCACGTGCTGATGAGGATGCACCGTCTCCACGACCAGCACTGTTGCCTCTAGACACAGAGCCTGCTTGCCCTCTTTTATTGGCTTGTGACTGTCTGCCTCTCCTTGTTGGCCTTCCAGACATACTAATGGCCTGTAGCTGCACTAAGCTGGGATATATATATATATATATATACTGATACTGCAGCTAGCAAAATCAACTGCCTGCCTTTAGTATGAGAACACCATCAACCTTCTACAGGTAGCTTTAGCTGAACACTGTGCAGAGCTCGCTAAAAACTAACTTGTAGTTTATTTAGCTGCCTGCGGTAGTGATAGGATCAGGAAAACACCACCAACCTTCTACAGGTAGCTTTAGCTGAACACTGTGCAGAGCTCGCAAAAAACTAACTTGTAGCTTATTTAGCTGCCTGCGGTAGTGATAGGATCAGGAAAACACCACCAACCTTCTACAGGTAGCTTTAGCTGAACACTGTGCAGAGCTCGCACTACACTAACTTGTAGTTTTAGCTGAACACTGTGAGGAGGATGCACTACACTAACTTGTAGCTTATTTAGCTGCCTGATGTAGTGATAGGATCAGGAAAACACCACCAACCTTCTACAGGTAGCTTTAGCTGAACACTGTGCAGAGCTCGCACTACACTAACTTGTAGCTTATTTAGCTGCCTGCGGTAGTGATAGGATCAGGAAAACACCACCAACCTTCTACAGGTAGTTTTAGGTGAACACTGTGCAGAGCTCGCAAAAAACTAACTTTTAGCTTATTTAGCTGCCTGCGGTAGTGATAGGATCAGGAAAGCACCACCTACCTTCTACAGGTAACTTTAGCTGAACACTGTGCAGAGCTCGCAAAAAACTAACTTGTAGCATATTTAGTTGCCTGCGGTAGTGATAGGATCAGGAAAACACCACCAACCTTCTACAGGTAGCTTTAGCTGAACACTGTGCAGAGCTCGCACTACACTAACTTGTAGTTTTAGCTGAACACTGTGAGGAGGATGCACTACACTAACTTGTAGCTTTAGCTGAACACTGTTCAGAGGACGCACTACACTAACTTGTAGCTTTAGCTGAACACTGTGCAGAGGTCACACTACACTAACTTGTAGTTTTAGCTGAACGCTGTGAGGAGGACGCACTACACTAACTTGTAGCTTATTTAGCTGCCTGCGGTAGTGATAGGATCAGGAAAACACCACCAACCTTCTACAGGTAGCTTTAGCTGAACACTGTGCAGAGCTCGCAAAAATCTAACTTGTAGCTTATTTAGATGCCTGCGGTAGTGATAGGATCAGGAAAACACCACCAACCTTCTACAGGTAGCTTTAGCTGAACACTGTGCAGAGCTCGCAAAAAACTAACTTGTAGCTTATTTAGCTGCCTGCGGTAGTGATAGGATCAGGAAAACACCACCAACCTTCTACAGGTAGCTTTAGCTGAACACTGTGCAGAGCTCGCAAAAAACTAACTTGTAGCTTATTTAGCTGCCTGCGGTAGTGATAGGATCAGGAAAACACCACCAACCTTCTACAGGTAGCTTTAGGTGAACACTGTGCAGAGCTTGCAAAAAACGAACTTGTAGCTTATTTAGCTGCCTGCCGTAGTGATGATTTCAGGAACTATCTCCAAATGACGGACCCCATTTTTCAACGTCTGTTGGCTTTGCTGTCCCTCTATATTACCAAGCAGGACACCTGCATGTGGCAAGCCATCACTTCCGAGCAAAGACTCGTCGCCACCTTGCAGTACTTGGCGATATTAAGTTCACGACTGGGATCTCCTCCCTGGCTCTGGGCCCATACACACCTAGACTAGTCACTTAACAATGTATTTTGTCTGCTCCATTGTAGTGCTTAACCTAAACACCCCCTAAAATGTGTACAAATGTTATTGTTGTCCTTAAATTCAGGCATAGTGCAAGAGGCTTTTTTTTGGGAGGCCAAAACTCATTTGGAATCCTCCCTCCCCCAACCGCTAAGTCAACCAATACCAATACTCTATCTGCTGACTTTGCCAAACCCATACACACTATACATATCTCTTTTGTTTTCATATTTATGGATGAATTCACCAAAGCATGTAGTGCAAGTGCCTGCCTGAATACTTTCAAATGCTACTGTTTAAAGTGTTGTTCTCCTATTATCTTGATAGGTAATTGCAGAATGTAAAATGTGCTTCAATTATGACACTTCTTACCTGTCCAGTGGGCTGCCAATAGTGTTAGTAAGATGGGGTTGGCCAAAGTAACACACATTATTTATGCATTCAGCTCTCAATGAAGCGGAGAAGGTTACCTGTCCAAAACATCTCCCTCCCCCACCATAAAAGTTTTCCAATGGGCCATCAGAGGGGGGGAGCAATCTGATAAGTGGACCTTATACTTTTGACTCATTTCAATAAATGTTCTACTTATGTTGGCCAATAATGATTGTGTGAAATCTGCTTGCAATATTATGTGCAAAAGTACTAATTTTTATTTTCTTGTTTGACTCCACAGTTTCCTTTCAATCCACAGGAATGGCAGACTGTGGCCTCCTAATTCGACCAGTAGTGGGACTTTCCCAACTAAGGTGGTGCGATAGATGACAAGCATGTCCGGATCGTCCCACCCCCCCAACTCTGGGTCATACTACTACAACTACAAGGGGTACAGTAGTATTGTGTTGTTGGCGGTGGTGTCAGTGACTTATGAGTTTCTGTATCTGGACGTGGGAAAGAATGGCCTTATGTCGGATGGAGGAGTCATCACCCAGACTGAATTTTACAGGTGTCTCTAGAATGGCAGCTTGGGGTTGCCACCTCCAGCGTATACTGTGGTGGGTCTACCATTTATCTCTGTGGCAGATGAGGCCTTTGCACTGGGGGAGCATTTGATGAGGTCATTCTCCATGAGAACCCTGACCCCGGACCAGAGAGTTTTTAATTACCGGCTGGCCCATGCCAGAAGAGTGGTGGAAAATGCCTTTGGCATAATGGCCAGCCGGTTCCGTCTTTTCCAAACGGCCATAAATATGGCCAAATACAAACTGAATCACATCATTTTAAGCTGCTGCATTTTGCATAATTTTATGCGTAAGAATGCAGCCAACTATCTGGCCTCAGTTGCGACTCACCAGCAGAAACAATGATGGTGCTTGAAGCTGGCCGTCCTGGCTTGCCCCCCAAAGCCCCCCGCGAAGTACGGCAAAGCTATCTGGAGTATTTCATATTTCATTTGATTTACTGCTTGTGTTTCTTATCGGTCTCCTAGGTTCTCCAATGGCATTTTATTTTTGGCCATTTTCTTCAATAGTGCAAACATAACTTACTTGATACATGAGGTGACAATCTCTTCTTCAGCTAACTATTATGTTTTGTTGTGCTATGGGTCTGCCACACACACACACAATGTTTTTGTTGTTAATGTATGTAATGCATTAATGATAAAAATAATCATCCTTTTAAACTCCCTGAATTATCTGCTTGTAGTCCCTAAAATGACCTGATTTAGGCAAATTTAACAGCACAGCGGGGGTTATTTACTAAAGGCAAATCCACCTTGCACTACAAGTGCACTTGTAATGCAAAGTGGATTTGTCTTTAGTAAATACCCTCCATTGTCCCTGTAACTACACCAACTTACTAAAAAAAATGGTATTAAGCATTGAAAGAAGAAGCCACACATTGTTGAGTATAAAACATTTTACTCCAAGCACATTCATATGTGCATTATAAAAGGGTTTTTTAACCCCCCTGGCGGTATTCCCGAGTATGGCTCGGGGTGGATTTTCAGTACCAAAAGCGGTAACCCCGAGCCACACTCAGGATCGCATCGCAGGATCCAGGTACATGTTACTTACCTTGTCCCCAGGATCCTGCGATGTCTCCCCGCTGTGTGAGCGAGCCGTCCTCCGCTCGATCTATCACTGAGCCGAGCTCTGTTCCCTGCGAGCGTTGCGACGCACGGGGACGTAGAATGGTGCCAAATTCAAAAAGTAAAACACACAATACATATACAGTACACTGTAATCTTACAGATTACATTACTGTATCAATTTATTTCACATCGCTTTTGTCCCTAGTGGTCTGTCCAGTGCCCTGCATGCAGTTTTATATCATAAATACTGTTCTTTCTGCCTGGAAACTGGAGATTGTCCATAGCAACCAAAATCGTCCCTTTACATCAAAAGTGGTTTTAGACCAGCTAGAAAACAGCAATGATAAATTAGAATCACTTGCAGAATTGAGCGATAGTGATTTGTGGGGAAATCCGTCATCAAACACTGAAAGTAATGACAGCGACAATTCTGCAACTGAGCAAATTTCAGGGTTTTTGATTTGATTACATTATTGAATAATTTTATTATTATTATATTATTATTTGTTATAATTATTTATAGTTATTTATTATATTATAATTTATGATTTCATTTTTCAGACTTTATCATACCCGGGATGTCTACTAGACTCTTGTTTGGACAGATTTAAGTGAGTTATTCCTAAGAATTACAGGCCTACAATATAAAACGCCAAATTTCCATGCAAAATAATTGTACCGCTTTCAGCATCAAAAATCTGAAATAATCATACCGCCAGGGAGGTTAACAAACCAACATCTTTGATGTATAACATGTATGTTTGACAATAGATAGCCTTTTCTGTGGCTAAACAGGCATGTTTAAAACCATAACATACACATCCCCAACTCAGGAACTTACAAAGTTCAACTTTGATAAAGTGAAGGCCATATGAGACATTAGTATGTCAAAGCTGTGTTGATTTTGCCTTTATCAGATGGTGTGATCTCACCCCTGTAAAAGCCAAATTTTGTAGATGCACACAAATTGGGACTCAAAATGTGGATTTCCCTCATGATCCCATGCCTAAAATGTGTGTCTCTTCCCTACATCTATTTTTCGAAAGCCACAAAACACACAGTGTGTCAACATATGCTATCTGCCATCATGGGATATCAAGGTACGCGTTTTGTGGGTGCAACCCCTTCCTCGCAACTAAAGTAGGTGAGAGGAAGGGGTTGCACCCCCGAAACACGTCCATTGATCCCCCATGATGTGAGCTAGCACATGTTGACACACTGGGCCTTATTTCAGAAAGAACAATCCACTTTGCCCTACAAGTGCACTTTCAAATGCACTTGCATTGCACTTGTAGTGCAAAGTGGTTTTGCTTTTTTGAAATAAGCCACAGTGGGCACATGTGCGGCAGCCTGAGGTGAAGGTAATGTTACCTTAGAGCTCCGCTCCTCGGGAGTTTTCATCGGAGGACTACAGGTCCCAGTGAACCAGCAAGTATCCCAAAACTGCAGAAAATCCTACCTAATACTGTCAGCTTCACTGACAATGGTCTTGAGAGCTCCTAAAACGAAAATTAAAGCAGGAAAAATGAAGGAAACGGCACACAGGCTGGCGGCTGGAATGGCGGCGGCATCCTCTCCCCCACAGCACAGCGGTGAATACACTAAAAAATCTTTACCTCACAGTCAGCACAGCGGTGAATACACTGGAAAATCTTTACCTCACAGTCAGCACAACGGTGAATACACTGAAAAATCTTTACCTCACAGTCAGCACAGCGGTGAATACACTGGAAAATCTTTACCTCACAGTCAGCACAGCGGTAAATACACTGGAAAATCTTTACCTCACAGACAGCACAGCGGTGAATACACTGAAAAATCTTTACCTCACAGTCAGAAGACACAGGCTGCTAACGGTGAGTCTGAGTCTGAAAATGAATACTGTGAATTACAAGCTGCTACACAGTCTGACATCTTCAAAAAATTTGAATGTATGCTTCAGAAAGCCCTCAAACAGACTTCTGATCATATAACTGACAAACTGACTAAAGAAATTAGAGAACTAGGTCAGAGAACAGCTGACTTAGAACTGAGGGTTGATGAAATTGATTATTTTACACAGAACTACATGTCTGAGATGAAGGTACTAAAAGAGGAAAACCTTACATTACAAAATCGTTTAGAGGACCAAGAGAACAGAGATCGTCGATCGAATCTGCAAATCAGGGGAATCCCTGAATCTGTTCTAGACCTGCAGGCTAATAACACGGCGCTCTTTCAAGAATTATTACCTGGAACCCCTATTGACAGGTTCGAAATGGATAGAGTGCATAGAGCGTTAGCCCCATGCAAAATAAATGGTCCCCCGAGGGATATTATAGCTAAATTGCACTTTTACAGAACCAAAGAACAGATACTAACAGCTGCCAGAGGGAGAGAATCTCTTAGCTTCCAGGGCAATACCTATCAACTCTTCACAGATTTGTCCCCACTAACGGTTGCAAAAAGACGTGCACTTAAACCTCAACTCTAGGTACTCCAGAGAAATCAAATTTCCTATCAATGGGGATTTCCTTTTTGTCTCAGATTTACTCATTTGGAAACAAAATATGTTTTTCTCTCTTCAGAGGACTTGAAGTCAGCCCTATTTGATATGGGCCTAGCCGAAGCAATCTTACCAAATGACCAGTCTCATAGGCGCTCAGCTTTTCGTTCTACACAGCAAAACAAAGACCCAAAACCCAGCTATTCCACATCTTCCCATCAAAATGTTAACAAGCGAGGTCGATATGAACATTCACCACCAAACGATGAGGATTCAATGGACTGACAATCTAAGCCAGACTAGTTATTTGTCCTTGCTACTTTTTTCCAGCACAGTATGCTGACAGAGTTAATTAACTGGCCATATTCATGAGTTATGAGTAATGAGTTATGGCTACATACTACTGTTATGTTACAAAAATATATATATTTTTTTTTATATTAACTTTTTTCAGTTTTTTTTTCCTCTCAAGTTTTTGAACTTTATTTTTTCTTTTTTTGTAACAATTTAAGCAAAATTTTTCCATGATAGTAATGGAATAGTTCCTGTGGTCCTCCGATGTTATACATCCCTTAGGAATTTCTTGTTGCCCTTTATTCCACCTAAGGACTTCTACCATTGTTATGGGGGTCTCTATTGGTGGTCCCGGACCCTCTCAGAGAGTTCTAAAAACTCTCCTGAGATGCTCCTACACCCTATTATTTAGCCTTTATATACTGCTAAATTGTCTTCATATTGGGTTTGTCTGATTCTCCTCTCCTTTTTTCTTTTTCTATTCTATTGCTTCTTTCTTTAATCTTTGCTATTCCCTCCTGACTCTCGGGTTGGTGATCCTGGCTCTCGGTGAGTACTCTGCTTGTTATGCTATAATATTCGCATTCGTTGTTTTATGGCTCCTATAAATATCTTGTCATTAAATATACAGGGGTTTAATACTCCACATAAGTGAACCAAGGCTTTACGCTCTTTTACGCTTTACACTCTTTTGAAAAAAGCTAATATTATATGTTTGCAGGAAACGCATTTTACTGACAAAGTTTATCCCAAATTTCTTTCATCATCATATCCACAATTCTATACTGCTTCAGCTACGGTTAAACAGCGCGGAACTCTCATTGGTTTTCACCGTTCCACTCCGTTTAACATTGTATCCAAAATAACAGACCCTGAAGGACGATATGTTCTCCTAACAGGATTTATTTCTGATAATCCTATTACTATTGTGTCTTATTATGCACCCTAACAAATGCCCAACTGCTTTCTTATCCCACCTTTTTCAACTTATAGAAGTACATAAGTTTGGTACTGTTGTTATTTGTGGGGATTCTAATGCTACTATTTTCCCGTTCTTAGATAAATCTCCCCCTGGACCTACCACAAACTCAATAAACCTAACTTTTCAACATCTACTCACCACTCATAGCCTGGTAGATACTTGGCGAGAGATGAACCCTATTAGTAGGCGCTTCACTCATTGTTCTTATCCGCATAACTCTTTTTAACGAATAGATCATATTCTAATCCCGTCAAGTATGCTACCAGAAATCATATCATCCAAAATCATTCCTTTTCCATGGACAGACCACTGCGCAGTATTCATTACCATTGCTTCCACAATTCCTAGATCACACAATACCACTTGGTGTATAAACGATTCAATTCTGACCCACCCTTCTCATCGTGTTGAGATTGAAAAAGCACTTTCTGATTACCTAAAATCCAATGATACAGACGATGTCTCTGCTATTACATTATGGGAGGCGCACAAGGTAGTCATTAGGGGTAGACTGATACAACAAGCAACTAACCTTAAAAGAGAACGCAAATTGTTGTTTGCAAAACTTGAATCTACCTTTAATGACTGTCATCAAACTTTGCAAACCTCCCCGAATGCTACCAACAGTACCAAACTAGAAAAAGCCCGCCTGGATCTAGATCTTTTTCTTACTGATACCGCAAATAAACTTATAAGTAAACGCCAGCATGTTCAATATCGCAGGGCAAATAAACCTGATACACCTATGGCCAGAATTTAAAAAAATTCACAACATATACATACGCCTATCAGATTGAAAGTATCCCGGGAATCTTACACTAGTAACTCAGTGAAAATACTTGAAATTTTTCGCTCTAAGTTATCTAAACTATATTCTTCTGCCTCAAATTTTGATAAAACTAAAGCAGACACACTGTTCTCCAATATCACCTTGATCAACAACAGAAAGATCTTCTTGAATGTCCAATTACAGATACTGAAGTCCTTAACGCAATAAAATCTTTAAAATTACGTAAAAGACCAGGCCCAGATGGATTTTCGGCAACATATTATAGACAATTTGCAGCAATCTTAACACCTGTCTTAACTAAAGCCTTCAATTCGATCCTTAAAAGTAACTCATTTAGAACAGAGACTCTCACCTCTATAATAGCAATCATCCCCAAACCACATTCTGACTCCACCTCCTGGATTATTTATCGTCCTATATCCCCCCTAAATCTTGATATAAAATTAATTGCTAAAATTTTGGCCACTAGACTGAATAATATTATTGGCCTACTAATCCATAAAGACCAAACAGGCTTTATGCCTAAACGCCAAGCTGGAGATAATATCAGGAGAGCACTCTTACTTATTAATGCGGCTAAAACTAGACGAATCCCAGCTTGCCTTGTATCCTTAGACATAAGGAAAGCATTCGATTCGGTTACGTGGCCTTATATGGAATATGTCCTTGGTAAATGGGGATTTGGAAACAATTTTTTAACCTGGGTCTCATCCTTATACAATAATCCTAGAGCATATATCAAATATGCAGGCTATAAGTCAACAATGATTGATATCAAAAGAGGCACTAGACAAGGATGCCCTCTTTCCCCTCTACTTTTTGCCCTAATAATAGAACCCCTGGCACACCTTATTAGAACCAATCCTGACATTAAAGGTATCGAACTAGGTGGTTATCACCATAAACTATGTCTCTTTGCGGATGACATTCTCATATTTTTGTCTCATCCCCATATATCCACCCCTAATCTACTAAAAACACTAGATAATTTTGCCCAAATATCAGGACTACATGTTAATCCAACAAAATCAAATGCATTAAATATTTCCATATCTCAATTAGAACTTCGGCAGGCACAAACTTCCTTACCCTTTACTTGGGTTCCAAAGCAGCTTACATACCTAGGAATAAAACTAACAATCTCTCTTAAAGACCTTTTTGTGGCAAATTACTTACCCCTCCTTAAACAAACTTCCGGCTTCCTGAAACAATGGGCTCTTCTATCATTGTCATGGTTGGGAAGGATTAATGCGGTAAAGATGTCAATCCTGCCGAAATTCTTATATTTATTTAGGGTACTTCCATTTCTTTACCATCTTACTTTCTTAGACTTACTCAACGTAGAGTTATGTCCTTCATTTGGAGTACCACCAAACCTCGTATACCTAAATCTACGCTTTACCCTAATAAATTGAGTGGTGGTTTGGGATTGCCCAACTTTTCCTCCTGTTTCTACGCTGCACAGCTAGCACTTATACCCAAGTATCATACTTCTGTAGAAGCTCCCCTATGGGTAGCTATTGAATCAGTGGAAAGTGACCCTATTTCAGTGGCAAATATGTTTTGGCTCTGTCCTGCTGATAGAATACATCTTTCTAATCCTATCACGAAACAGACCCTAGCAGTATGGGATAAATGTAAATTTGCACATAATCTTCAATCAACACATAATCCCTTGCTTTCATTTCTTAATAATCCAGCCTTTTATCCTGCCTGGAAAGTGCCAAAATCATTCTCTGCATGGACCTCTATGAACCTGACTCGTTTATACAATCTTTCCTCGACTAAAGCTATTTATACATTTCCTGTACTATGTGAAACCTTTGGGTTACCTAAAACTGAAATATTTCGATATTTACAAATTAAAAATTTTTATGAACCACTTTTTAGTACAGGCTCAACTCTTAATCAAATTACTCAATTTGAGCGGATTTGTATAAGTGATCCACACATTAGAGGACTTATCTCAATATTATATTTCCAACTTAATATGATATCTAGTGAGTTTCTACCCTCATACACACCTTAATGGGCACAAGATATGAATCGAGTGTTTAACAAACAAGATTGGTCGAATATATGGTCAGCCACCAAAACTTCCTCTCCAAATTGTTTTGCTGTAGAAACTAATTACAAGGTTCTAGCACGCTGGTACCTTGTACCAGCTAGAATAGCTAAATTTGTCCCCACATATTCACCTAATTGCTTTAGAGGATGTGACACAGCAGAAACACATTTTCACATATGGTGGCAATGCCCCGTAGTTGAAGAATTCTGGAAGAATATATTTCTTATGGCTTCTAAAGCCCTGGAAATCACGATTCCTCCAGATCCTAAACCTTAAACCCACAATACTCACCCATACTCAATTCCAATTGTTTATCCAACTTAGCACTGCAGCTAAACAAACGATTGCCAAGGCGTGGAAGTCCCAAAATCTAATTCTTGCTGAAGCTAAACACAGAATGAACAGAGCACTTTTATACGCCAAGATGACAGCTATTGAAGAAAATAAATAAATAAATTTAGCAAAATTTGGCAACCATGGGTTAAAAACTACCTCCCTACAGATTTTGACCAATCTCTGTTGTTACCACACTAAGATATATATCATATTATTACTGAAATATATATTATATTTGTATACCTAATGAGAGCTGGATCATCATCCCGGGAAATTCTCTTTTTTTTTTTTCTCTTCTTTCCTTCTTTCCATCTTTATCTCTCCTCCCTCTCCTTTTCTTTTATTATTTCCTAAAATATTCCTGTGGATACTTAGTCTAATAACTTGATTTATTTCTCTAATCTTACATCTAGAATCCCAACTAGTGTATAGTAAATATGGTTGTAAGATATCTCTAAAATTACTTTATTTTATTAACTTATTTATTTATCTTTTTTATCATACTGCAAAGATCTTCTGACGATTGATATGTATCCATGTATTGTATCATTTTATTTCTTCTTCTGTGAAAACTCAATAAATATATTTAACAAGGAAATAAGCCACAGTGTGTCAACATGTGCTAGCTCCCATCATGGGGGATCAATGGACGTGTTTCGGGGGTGCAACGCCTTCCTCGCAACTACTTTATTTGCGAGGAAGGGGTTGCACCCACAAAACGCGTAAATTGATATCCCATTATGGGCGATAGCAATGTTGACACACTGTGTGCATCTTCAAAATTTGGCTTTGCAATTACTTTTAAAAACTTTTAAAAAACAAAAAACAATAACGACAAAATTTACATTTTTTTGGTGGTTTTAGCTTTTGGCTAAAACATCAATGATGTTGGTCAGTCTTTTTTGAACATCAGTGATATTTTGCTTGACCTTCTCTAAAACCCGATTGCACACCATTATCTCACTGATGAGTACTTGTGCACTTGCACTGTTGAAGTGAGTTTCTTCTTCCACAACATCCACATCACCTAAAAATAAAAAAAAAAACACCATGTATTAAAAATATGCAGGCATACATCTATTACCTGAAGCTGTAGTCTCAGACACCATTTCGATCACTTCCTGAACCTCTGCATCCACATCATCAGGTTGTGTGCTGAGTTCCCCTTCTTCAGGAGTGTGGGGTTTGTGATGTCCTCAGATGTCCGGATTCTTTTCTCCCCTATGTGAATACAAAAAGGTATACTTAGCAGACAGATATTTGATGCGAGAAATAGTAATATGAAACATTGCTTGGAAGTGTCGTCCAATTGTCTGTTTTGGCAGAGTTCCAAGCTGAAGACATGATTTTTTCCCTTTCCAAAGCTGGAATACTTTGTTGTTTTGTGCAAGTTTCACACATGGAGAGACTCCTAGTATCTACTTGAGCACCTGCGTGGGACACCATAAAAAGGTTGTTATGGTGTCTCACACTAGTGCTCCTGCGTTCAGATGTGTAAACAGCTGCTGAGTGTCCTCTCCTTACGCTGAATCAAGTTGGAATTTCATTATAGTTTCAAACACATCTAGACAACAATGTAATAAACTTCGTTTAATCCAAATAGGCTTGAACAAGTGGTCGAACGAACGATGTTTAATACAAACGATTACTGTGCCCATGAACCTCAAACCTGGCATTTTAAACTGTACAACAGTAAAGAAAATCACATGTACCAGCACAAAAGTAATAATAATAATAGGAACACAGGACAAATACTTACTTTTTTGCAGCACTTTCCTGATGCTTCTATACTGATCCAGCTCCCTCAATTTCAGGTCTGACCAGCCTTTCCTCAATTGCTCCTTGGATCGTCGTACCCCAAAAGTCCTGTGCAGACTTCTCACAACTTTAGTCATGATCTTGGCCTTTCTCACATTTGGTTTTCTGTACAGTCCATACTTCCCATAATAGTCTGCCCTCTTCAAGATGTCCACCATCTCTTCAAAGGACATATTTGAGGCCTTATACCTCCTCCTGGATGTGGAACTGCCTTGCTCCGGGCTTTCCTCGTCGTTGCTGCTCTCAGCACACACCTACTGTGTCTCCGCCATGTGCTCTCCCACTGCCCCGAAAGAGAAGAGGCGGGGAATACACTAGAAAGAAGGACAGAAGCGGAGTTTGATGCATGCGCAGTGTATATAAAGCATAACACGCGTGCGTTGTGCGTACGATCTGTGAGTGGAGGACGGAAGATCATAAGCGCTGATCGTGCAAACGAAGGTACAATTGAAACTTGGTGCATCAGTGGTTACTGGCTTATATTGCTTATAGATTGAGGCCTATATTGGGACAAGATTAGGAGAGTTTAGCCTGACATTAGGGTTTGTCTTGTGTTGTGTCTTTCAGCTAAAATGGTGGATAAATTCACTGACCCAGACTTCCTGCCCAAATTCCTAGACATGTACAGGGAGCAGCCATGTCTCTGGCAAGTCCAAAACAGGGACTACTCCAACAAGCAAAAGAGGAAGGCAGCGCTGGATAAACTTTTGAAATTGGTGAAGCCTGTGTATCCCATGGCAGACATCAACTATTTGAAGGCCAAAATTGGTGTAGCCTGAGGAGCACATATAATAGGGAGCGCAAGAAGGTCCAGGATTCCATGAGATCCAGAGCAGCAGCAGATGATGTATATGTACCCAGGCTGTGGTACTATGACAGACTGCGTTTTTTGTCAGACCAGACGGAACCCATGCCATCACTATCCTTCAACACTTCCTTTCACATCAGCTGAGGCTCCTGAAGTCCAACCTGGGCCTTCCACCCAGGAAGAAGATGTGGAGGAGCCCAGCTTGAGCCAGGTATAGCATTGTTGAACATATTTCTTGTCAAAAACTGAATGATGTTAACTAGATTTTATTAATCACTAATTTCAGATTTAACAAAGTGGTTTACATATCAATAGACAGTGGTAGCCAAAAATGATTGGGACAAAAATGAAAATTGCTGGGGGTCAGAATGATAGTTGTTTCTATTTGTTAACATTCAATTTGCAAGAGTCATGAGCTCTAAATTGTGTGTGATTGATGACCAAAAACCTAAAACTATGTACTATTTTCATACACAGGAAAGTCTCAGCCAGGAGGTGGCCATGGCAAGCAGCCTGACGGAACCCCAGGTTCCTCGCCTCCGGCCTCCAACCAAAAGGATCAGGAAGGTGAGGAACCTGGAGGAGTCAGTGACTGTTTTCCTTCGCCAGGCTACTACGGCACTTAACACGACCCCTGGTGTCCACGAGGCATTTGGCTGTGTGACAGCAAGCAAGCTCGAACACATGGAGGAGGGCCAACGCACAGTCTGTGAGGAAATAATTTTGAAGGCCTAAAACAAGGAGACTAGGGACGAACTCACAAATAAAACCGACCTCTGTGAGTTGGACCATACTCCTCCACCACCTCCAGCAACACCACCAACACCACAGCCCCCATCCCGCCATAGCAGCATGGAAGGAAGCGTGGAAGGAAGTGTTGAGAATGATTGCCTGGGTTTGGTGTGGTCTGGCAAAAAAATGCAGGCTGTTATAAGACCACAGCCTCGGGACATATATGTCATCTGCTGCTGCTCCCGATCTCTCGGAGTCCAGGACCATATTGTGCTCCCTATTAAATGGACTCCTCAGGTTACCAATTTTCACAGTCAAATAATTTATGTCTGCCCTGGGGTACAAAGGCTTCACCAGTTCCAACTGTTTCTCCAGCATTGCCTTCCTCTTTATTTTGTAATGCCCCCCCTTTAAATTTCTAATTTTTGTTTTGACAAATACTTGGCTATGTGTTTTATTTAAAAAAGGACAGTTTGTTTGTGAGTAGGCAGGTACATTTCAAAAATACAATGTCAAATTAACAAGGGACACCAACATCTTTGAGGTTAAAAAATACAAGATAATAATGGTGTTGTGGTAACTTGACACACAAAATGACAAAAAAATTATGGAGATCACTAGAAAAAAAACAACAAAAACAAATATTATTCATGAGATCACGAGAAATAATAAAAAATGAGTTTGTCAGAACTCTGTGCATATCAGAAGCAAAGCAACTTCATTATTATAGCATTATAAAGAAGAAGAGAATGCGCTGCATTGAGAGATTTCAAAATTTGCCGCGTGATGAATGTGCTATCTCCATTACGAACGCTAGTTTTACAAGACCTAGCGCGTAATTGATTCCGAGCATGCGTGAACTTTTGTGCGCGGACTTGTGTACATAAGATCGGACTTTCCGACAACAAAGTTTTGTTGGCGGAAAATTTGAAAACCTGCTAGCAAACATTTGTTGGCAGAAAGTCCAACAGCAAATGTAGCATACACACGGTCGGACTTTCCGACAACAAGCTCACATCCAACACTTCCCGTCGGAAAATCCAACCGTGTGAACGTGGCATTAGACTTTTATGTAGAGGGAGTATCGGAACATGTGAAAAATCACTCTGCATATGTAGAAAGTGAATCTAAAAGTGAAGTAACAGATTTGGAGCTCACAGAGCAAAGGCATATCTCTCCACAAAGTTACAGAATCTGCAGATGTGATAAACACATGTAATGCATGAAATTACAGGCTCTGCAGATTTCTCAGATTGAACAAGGCCTGTCTGCACATATGATAAAATTGTGTAGCACCCTCTACATAGGTAGGTGCTAGAGGTTAGGGGTTTTTTTTGTAGTGCAGGTAAATTTAGGCAGGCCTAGCTGGACTCTAGGCCCGTTTGTTTTTGGTTTGTGTGGGCTGGGAGTGGCTCAGAGTAGCGGCTGATGACTGACAGACAGCATCACTTCACTGTCACCTCCTTCTTTCTTCTACTGTGGGTCTTCTACTAGGACCCCTAGGTCCTTTTCCATCCTAGATTCCCCCAGAGGTTCTCCCCCCAGTGAGTAGATTGCATTCATATTTTTGCCACCCAAATTAATTATTTTACATTTTTCCACATTAAACCTCATTTGCCATGTAATTGCCCACCCCATTAATTTGTTCAGATCTTCTTGCAAGCTTTCTACATCCTGCGGAGAAGTTATTGCCCTGCTTAGCTTAGTATCGTCTGCAAATACAGGGATTGAGCTGTTTATCCCATCCTCCAGGTCGTTTATGAATAAATTAAATAGGTTTGGTCCCAGGACAGGACTTTGGGGGACCCCACTTTCCACCCCTGCCCATTCTGAGTACTCCCCATTAGGGATAAGCTTCGTGTTCGAGTCGAACCCATGTTCGACTCGAACATCGTCTGTTTGATCGTTCGTCGAATTGCAAACGATATGGGCCGTTCGCGCCAAATTCGTGTGGCGCGTCACGGCCCATAATTCACTGTACACTGTATAATCACTGTATAATTCAATGCATCGCAGTGCATTGCTGGCTGATGATTGGCCAAGCATGCACTATGACCCGCATGCTTGGCCAATCACAGCGCCGTCTGAACAGAGAGCCGTAATTGGCCAAAGCCAAGGAGGCTTTGGCCAATTATGGCTCAGGGGATTTAGTACACGCCCCACACTATATAAGGCCGCCTGCACGGCGGCCCTGTGTAGTGTGTGTTCCGGCATTCATTGAGAGAGAGAGAGAGAGACAGACAGTGACATTTGATTTGAGTTAGATAGATTAGGCAGAACAGTCAGTCAGTTTAGCTGCACTTACAGTGTATTGTGTACATATATGCATCCCAGGTGTTGCATATATATATATATATATATACACTGTATTCAGTTTAGCTACATCCGTTCCTGTTATCTTCCTACTGACAGGCAGGCTTGTCTTGTTACAGTATTTACAGCTACCTGAAGAAAATTGCTGGTGTTCTTTTGATCCTATTCGTACCACAGTCAGGCAGCTAGACTATTTACAGTTAGTGCAGTGCGTCCTGCTCACAGTGTTCAGCTAAACCTACAAGTTGGTGTAGTGAGACCTCTGTACAGTGTTCATCTAAAGCTACAAGTGAGTGCAGTGCGTCCTGCTCACAGTGTTCAGCTAAAACTACAAGTTAGTGCTGTGCGTCCTGCTCACAGTGTTCAGCTAAAACTACAAGTTGGTGTAGTGAGACCTCTGCACAGTGTTCATCTAAAGCTACAAGTTAGTGCAGTGCGTCCTGCTCACAGTGTTCAGCTAAAACTACAAGTTAGTGCTGTGCGTCCTGCTCACAGTGTTCAGCTAAACCTACAAGTTGGTGTAGTGAGACCTCTGCACAGTGTTCATCTAAAGCTACAAGTTAGTGCAGTGCGTCCTGCTCACAGTGTTCAGCTAGATCCGTTCCAGTTATCTTCTTACTGACAGGCAGGCTTGTCTTGTTACAGTATTTACAGCTACCTGAATAAAATTGCTGGTGTTATTTTGATCCTATTAGTACCACAGTCAGGCAGCTAGACTATTTACAGTTAGTGCAGTGCGTCCTGCTCACAGTGTTCAGCTAAACCTACAAGTTAGTGGGGTGTGTCCTGCTCACAGTGTTCAGCTAAAACTACAAGTTAGTGGGGTGCGTCCACCTCACAGTGTTCAGCTAAACCTACAAGTTAGTGCGGTGCGTCCTGCTCACAGTGTTCAGCTAAACATACAAGTTGGTGTAGTGAGACCTCTGCACAGTGTTCATCTAAAGCTACAAGTTAGTGCAGTGCATCCTGCTCACAGTGTTCAGCTAAAACTACAAGTTAGTGCTATGCGTCCTGCTCACAGTGTTCAGCTAAAAATACAAGCTAGTGCTGTGCGTCCAGCTCACAGTGTTCAGCTAAACCTACAAGTTGGTGTAGTGAGACCTCTGCACAGTGTTCATCTAAAGCTACAAGTTAGTGCTGTGCGTCCTGCTCACAGTGTTCAGCTAAAACTACAAGTTAGTGCTGTGCGTCCTGCTCACAGTGTTCAGCTAAAACTACAAGTTAGTGTGGTGCGTCCACCTCACAGTGTTCAGCTAAACCTACAAGTTATTTTTTTGCGAGCTCTGCACAGTGTTCACCTAAAGCTACCTGTAGAAGGTTGGTGGTGTTTTCCTGATCCTATCACTACCGCAGGCAGCTAAAAAAGCTACAAGTTAGTTTTTTGCGAGCTCTGCACAGTGTTCAGCTAAAGCTGTAGAAGGTTGGTGGTGTTCTCATACTACAGGCAGGCAGTTGATTTAGCTAGCTGCAGTATCAGTACATATATATATATATATATATATATATATATATATATATATATATATATATATATATATATATATATATATATATATATATCCCAGCTTAGTGCAGCTACAGGCCATTAGTATGTCTGGAAGGCCAAGAAGGAGAGGCAGACAGTCACAAGCCAATAAGAGAGTGCAAGCAGGCTCTGTGTCTAGTGCTGGTCGTGGAGACGGTGCATCCTTATCAGCACGTGGCCGTGGGACACGCTTGGGCTTTTTTTCGGCAGCTGGCCGTGTTGAGCCGCAACATGCGGAAGACTTGGTCGAGTGGATGACCAAGCCGTCCTCATCCTCCTCATCCTCTCTCACCCATGCCCAGGGTACTTTGTCTGGTAAAGCAGCGGCCTCTTCCCTCGGCTCAATGTCATCAGTGACTCCTTCCCTAGCCCCACCATGTCCTCCTGAGGAGTCCCTCGAACTGTTTGACCACAGTGTTGGGTACATGCTCCAGGAGGATGCCCAGCGTTTGGAAGTCTCTGATGATGATACTGAGCTCGATGAAGGCAGTAACATGAGCACGGACAGAGGGGGTGCCCAAGAAGGACAGCAATCTGGCAGTCATGCTCCCCCTGCTGCAGCATACTGCCAGGTTTGCTCCAGTGATGAGGAGGGAGGGGATGATGAGGTCATTGACTCAACGTGGGTGCCTGATAGGAGAGAGGAGGAGGAGGAGGAGGCGGCGGCACATCACCAACGAGGCAGGATGCCCTCCAGGGGCCAGCCTAAGGGCAGCACATTGACTGCATCACACCCCAAAGCTCCACATGTGCAAGGCGCTGCAGTCTCTGCGCGTTATTCAAAAAGTTCTTTGGTGTGGGCCTTTTTTGAGACGAGTGCATCAGATGGCACCACTGCTATTTGCAACATATGTCTCAAGCGCATCTCGCGTGGCCAAAACATCTCCCGCTTGGGTACCACATGCTTGACCAGACATATGTTGACCTGCCATGCAGTTCGTTGGCAAGCGTATCTAAAAGACCCACACCAAAGAACAAAGAGGACCTCTCCTTGCTCCTCATCAGCTGAGATTTCCAACCCCACTATACCTTCAGTCCTCTCTGAGACCTGCACTGAGAGGAATGAAGGTGTAGAATTAGGTGTGTCACAGCCAAGTACTTGTGGGCAATCTGCTTTTGGTACACCGACGTCAGATTGTACCAGGCAAATTTCCCTGCCTCAGCTGCTGCACCGCCGAAAGAAGTTTGCTCTCAGCCATCCACATGCCCAGCGGTTGAATGCTAGCTTGGCAAAATTGCTAGCACTTCAACTGCTGCCTTTTCAGTTGGTAGACTCTGCCCCCTTCCGTGAGTTTGTGTAATGTGCGGTTCCTCAGTGGCAGGTGCCCAAACGCCACTTTTTCTCACGGAAGGCGATTCCGGCTCTCTACCGGCATGTGGAAGGCAATGTCCATGCCACGCTGGACAGGGCGGTCAGCGGTAAGGTGCATATTACCGCTGACTCATGGTCCAGCAGGCATGGACAGGGACGTTACCTAAGTTTCACGGCGCATTGGGTGACTCTGCTGGCAGCTGGGAAGGATGTAGGACAAGGTGCAGTAGTGTTGGAGGTTGTTCCGCCACCACGCCTCCAAAATGCTAATGATTGTGACACACCTCTCTCCTCCACTCCCTTCTCTTCTTCTTCCTCCATGGCCTCTTCCTGTGCTTTGTCCTCGGAACCAGCGGTGCTCCGTAGCTGTTCAAGGGGCTACGCAAGTACGCAGGCCAAAAGATGCCATGCGGTGCTTGAGCTGGTGTGCTTGGGGGACAGGAGCCACACTGGGGCAGAGGTTCTGTCAGCTCTGCAGGGGCAGGTTCAGAGGTGGTTGACGCCACGCCAACTTAAGGCAGGAATGGTGGTTTGCGACAATGCCACCAACCTCCTCTCTGCCCTCCGACAGTGACAAATGACCCATGTGCCCTGTTTGGCTCACCTCCTTAACTTGGTGGTGCAGCGGTCCTTGGGCAGGTACCCGGGCTTACAGGATGTCCTGAGGCAGGCCAGGAAAGTCTGTGTGCATTTCCACCGGTCATATAATGCCAGTGCTTGGCTGACGGACCTCCAAAAGGAGTTTAACCTGCCCAAGAACCGCCTAATCTGTGACATGCCCACCAGGTGGAACTCAACGTTGGCCATGCTGCAGCGGCTGCACATGCAGCAGAGGGCCATCAATGAGTACCTGTGCGACTATGGCACCAGGACAGGGTCAGGGGAGCTTGGTTTTTTTTCCCCACGCCAGTGGGCCATGATCAGGGATGCATGCACTGTCCTGTCACCATTTGAGGAGGCCACGAGGATGGCGAGCAGTGACAGTGCATGCATCAGTGAACACTGTCCCCCTTGTCCACCTGTTGGAGCACACGCTGTGTGGAATAATGGACAGGGCACTTGAGGCAGAACAGAGGCAGGAAGAGGAGGACTTCCTTAGCTCTCAAGGCCCCCTTTATCCAGACAGTGTTCCTGCGTGCCCGCCGATCACACAGGAAGAGGACGAGGAGGAGGAGGAGGAAGATTGTGTCAGTATGGAGGTGGAGCCTGGCACTCAGCATCAGCAGCAGTCTTTAAGGGATCAGTCCCAAGAAACACATGGACTTGTACGTGGCTGGGAGGAGGTGGCTGCGGACCATGTCGTCCTTAGTGACCCAGAGGACTCCGGACCGAATGCCTCAGCAAACCTACGCTGCATGGCCTCCCTGATCCTGCAAAGCCTGCGTAAGGATCCTCGTATTCGTGGTATCAAGGAGAAGGACCAATACTGGCTGGCAACCCTCCTTGATCCACGTTACAAGGGTAAGGTTGCGGACCTTATCTTGCCATCGCAGAGGGAGCAGAGGATGAAACATCTTCGGGAGGCCTTGCAGAAAGGTCTGTGCAACGCGTTCCCAGAGACTGGGAGATTACAAACTCCTGTTTCTGGACAACGTGTTGCTGAGGCTTCGGTCAGTCAAAGAAGGAGCGGTGGAAAAGGTGGCCGTCTGACCGATGCGTTAAGACAATTTTTTGGTTCCGCAGCCCCAAGGTATGATCGGTTCCAGCAACCATCGCCAGCGTCTGTTTTACATGGTGCAGGAATACCTAGGGGCAAGATCAGACATGGACACCTTTCCCACCGAAAATCCTCTGGGTTACTGGGTCTTGAAGATGGATCACTGGCCAGAGCTTGCACAGTATGCAATTGAGCTACTGGCCTGTCCTGCATCCAGCGTTCTTTCGGAACGCACATTCAGTGCTGCTGGAGGCGTGGTAACTGATCACAGGGTGCGTCTGTCCACCGACTCGGTCGATCGACTGACCTTCATAAAAATGAATCAGTCTTGGATCACCACCAGCTACCAAGCACCTGATGCTGATGTAACCGAATAATTTTTTTTGAAATCTCAGATCCCTTCAAAGACTGCCTATGCTGATGCTGAGTGACTATCCCTGAGTAATTATCCTCTTCCTCCTCAATGATCACGCTGATAGCTTGTAAGAACATTTTTGGTTCTGGGCGCCACCACCAGTGCCTAAAGCCCAATTTTTCTGCCCCTGTTTAACAGGGGCGTGTAATTACAATTTTTGATGCAATACTTTGCAGCAGGGCTCGTTCCTGCGTTCCAACTAGAGTGTCTGTGAGGGTTGCAGTGTTGTGGCACCAGCACCAGTGCCTAAGGCCCAATTTTTCTGCCCCTGTTTAACAGGGGCGTGTAATTACAATTTTTGATGCAAAACTTTGCTGCAGGACTCGTTCCTGCGTTCCAACTAGAGTGTCTGTGAGGGGTTGCAGTGTTGTGGCACCAGCACCACCACCACCACCAAAGGCCCAATTTTTCTGCCCCTGTTCAACAGGGGCATGTAATTACAATTCTTGATCTAATATTTCACAGCAGGGCCCATTTCTGCACCCACCAAGAGCGAGTGAGGACTTACAGTGTTGTGGCACCAGCACCACCACCACCACCACCAAAGGCCCAGTTTTTCTGCCCCTGTTCAACAGGGGCATGTAATTACAATTCTTGATCTAATATTTCACAGCAGGGCCCTGTGAGGGCTTACGTTGTTGTGGCCACAACAACACCTAAGGCCCAAATTTCTGCTGAGTATATAGGGCAGGCCCCTACTTTCAAACATCTAACTTACAAACGACTCCTACTTGCAAACGGAAGGAGACAACAGGAAGTGAGATGAAATCTACCCCTAGGAAGGGAAATTCTCTCCTGTAAGAGTTAATATGGGAAAAACATTTCTCCTTTCCACTGATGCTTTCCAATCCTTGTTCCACAAAAAACCCCAAATTCTCAAAAAACATTTGTCATTGGGACAAAAAGTGAGGTGAAATCTTCTGAAGAGGAAAAAAGACAGCAAAACAAATGTCACAGGGGTGATAACCCTTACCTATGTTTTCCAAAAAGCTTAAAAAAGATTTTTTGGCTGGAGCTAAACACGTTAAAAATGTACCCGTTCAAAATGACAAACAGATTCTACTTAACAACAAACCTACAGTCCCTGTCTTGTTTGCACAGCCTGTATACTGCTGTTCAGAGTATATAGGGCCTGGTGGCCCCACACCTTTCCTTATTTTAATTTGGGTGCGGGGTTCCCCTTAATAGCCATACAAGACCCAAAGGGGCTGGTAATGAACTGGGGGGTACCCATGCCGTTTGTCTCACTGATTTTCATCCATATTGCCAGGACCCGACATTACATTAAACCCGCAAGCAGTTTTAGATGAGATTTTTTCCTTTAAAAATGACATTTGGTGCAGGGACTGTTCTAAACACGGGAAACACGCGCCACTTTACAGGCATACTATAGACACCCCCCAGGTACGATATTTAAAGGAATATTTCACTTTTTTTTTTTTTTTTTACTTTAAGCATCATTAAAATCACTGCTCCCGAAAAACGGCCGTTTTTAAAAGTTTTTTTTGCATTGATACATGTCCCCTGGGGTAGGACCCGGGTCCCCAAACCCTTTTTAGGACAATACCATGCAAATTAGCCTTTAAAATGAGCACTTTTGATTTCGAACGTTCGAGTCCCATAGACGTCAATGGGGTTCTAACGTTCGTGCGAACTTTCGGTCCGTTCGCAGGTTCTGGTGTGAACTGAACCGGGGGTGTTCGGCTCATCCCTACTCCCCATTTATCACCACCCTCTGAACTCACCCCTGTAGCCAGTTTTCAACCCATGTACTCACCCTATGGTCCATGCCAACTGACCTTACTTTGTACAGTAAACATTTAAGGGGAACTGTATCAAATGCTTTGGCAAAATCTAGATACACCACGGCTACGGGCCTTCCTTTATCTAGATGACAGCTCACCTCCTCATAGAAGGTTAATAGATTGGTTTGGCAAGAATGATTCTTCATGAATCCATGCTGATTACTGCTAATGATACAGTTGTCATTGCTAAAATCTTGTATATAGTCCCTTATTATTCCTTCCAAGAGCTTGCATACTATTGATGTTAGGATAACTAGTCTAATTCCCAGGGATGCATTTTGGCCCTTTTTTAAATATTGGTGCTACATTGGCTTTTCTCCAATCAGCTGGTACCATTTCAGTCAGTAGACTGTCAGTAAAAATTAGGAACAATGGTCTGGCAATTACTTGACTGAGTTCCCTAAGTACTCTCGGGTGCAAGCCATCTGGTCCCGGAGATTTCTTAAATGTTAAGTTTCCCAAGTCTATTTCTAATTCTGTCCACTGTTAGCCATGAGAGTGCTTCCTGTGATGTGTCATGAGGATAAACATTGCAGTTTTGGTTACTGAAGCCCCTCAATTACCTCGTAAAGACTGAGGAGAAGAATAAATTCAATACCTTTACCATCTCTCCAACCTTAGTAACCAGATTCCCTTCATCATCCTTTATGGGACCAATATGATCTGACCTCCCTATCTTACTAGCGAGTGCCATTGCCCATAGCAACCAGCGGGAGCTGTTGCTAATTGTTGCTGCCTGCTTGCCCAGTTGCCCCAACCGGTGTTGGGATGAACACTTGCGCTTAAACCTGCAATTCAGTGACTTTTCACCATGTGCTGTCACTCGTGGCAACCATGGTGGGTGATTGGATTATGGATTACAAATATTGCCTAGCATTCAGCAAATGCTGGACATCTCACACTGGATTATTAGACATGTGCATTCGTTTTCGTCCGAATGCATTTTCGTCCAAATTTCAGGTATTTTTGTTATCGTTTTAACAAACGATAATGAAAGTGCAGAATCCGAAAAACGAAAGATCCGACATAAACAAATGCTTTATTTTCGTTTTCGTTGCTACAACAGTTCGATATAGATAGGAGATTCGACATGATGATGACAATAACAATCTGTGTCCATCAAAAATAGCTAGAATTAAGTAAACATGTACTTTGGCTTATGGTGTCTGTTGAAAGTTCTGAGAAGATTCGAAGGAGCAGGTAAACTATATGGCATCGTACAGTTTAGCTGCTCCGTTGAATCTTCTTTGAACATTCGACAGACACCATAAGCCTTCAATGACAGATTCGACCTTAATTTAGATTTTCGGACGAATGCAATTTTTAACGAAAAACGAAATAAATAAAAACGAATTTCGGGAGTAACTAAATAAATTTATTTTTCAGACGAAAACGAAATTCCGAAACGAAATATTTCAGTGTGCACATGTCTATTACAAATATGCCCAGTGCTCTGTAAATACTGGGCGTTCTGAACTTTTGCTCCAAACTCCTGCATTAGTCAGTAAAGTGTGCCTGGAGGTGCCTACTGTTGCCCGGGGTGATCGGGTAAGCCTGCAGGTGCCTGCGGGCACTAATGTGCAATAGATGTTCCCTTCAATGAGACATTGGCTACAAACTTTATTGTTGCTACTGGCAACCACCGGAAAAGTCAACGGTCATCTACTTTCAGTTGCTCGGGAACAGTCGGTGCTGGTCAACACGCCTGGACAAGTCCTGCTACGGTAGTATCGGCATGCCTGCAAACTTCAGTTCATCTAACAAGGGGTTACAGCAGCGTGCCCAGGGAGGGGTCTGCCTATCAGTTTCGCAGACGCCAGCCTGTCTATTTGTATTTATTTTTATTTGTATTTTTTTATTTTTCATTCATTTTTCATTTTTTATTTTTATATACACAATGTATTGATTGAATATATATACAGTTCATGTGCCTCCTTTAAGTTGTATGCTCGTGCGAGATAATTACCTCTACATCATTTCTCCATTGATATCCCTCTGCCACTTTCCCTATCTACCCCTATGTCTGTGCTTGCCGCTTGATTTGCATGCCGTTCAAACCTCTGTTGCAGACTGCTGACCAGTCTCGCTCCCTTATCTCTTTTTTTCTCTGTCCTTCCTTTCTTTTCCCTTTTTCCTGCTTTTTCTCTTCCCCCCCTGTTCTTTCTTTTCCTTTTACTCCATTCTGGCCTGGGGGGGCTCACTGGGTTGTGCAGTTTCCCTATGTGCAGCCCTGGCACGCAGGGGCCGTTTTGGAAGGTTGCTTGATAGTTTCTGTCCATTCGGCTATTGTTTGTGGCCTCCCGAGCTCTTTTGCTGGGCATACATTTGCCCCCTGAGTCCATCATTGGGGCCCAGGATGCCGAGTCTCCCCTCGGGCATCCCTGTACCATCTTCATTCACTGCTGACTGAGATTGTGGCCCCTAGCCAATGCGCAGGCGCCGTAGTGCTGCTAGGAGATGCAATATCAACTTTCCCAGTACATGCCCACTGGATTCCCGGGCAGCCGCGCCTGCGTGCCGGTGGGAGTGCGACACATGACGGCACTCCTCCCGCACCGCCATCCTGATTGTGGGCGGGGGGTGGCGATGTGCGTCGCGCACTCAAGGGACCGCGTTCTCAGCGTTACGATGGGTGTGGGTGATTGTTATCACTCACACCTGTCCTATAGGCAGGGTTTGGGGCGCTCTATTGCTATTTAATAGCAACTCTGGTAGCGCAGCATTAGTGCTGTGACTGTGGATGAGGCAACACACACAGGATGGCGGATTATATATAGGATTACAGGTGAAGTACATTTTTGTCAGCTCCCGCTCTTTGTCCTTTGATGAGAGCTTAAACTTTATTTGTTACATTTACACTCTTTTTGGCTCACTTGGTTTATGCTGCGTCTGTTTTGTTTGTTGCTTATAGACCGGCTCCTTTGAGAAAATGCGCTTCTCTGGGTCGCTATACATCTCTGCAACCAGATAGCTATATCTGCAATTTGGATCTCTGATGCACGTATCCCTATTACCCCACATTTCCTGCAACTGAGGACTTTAACCTGCCTGTCCCCTGAAGTTTGCGGTTGTATCTTACTTTGCCTCTTTCCGTACATGCGCAGCACTTTTTGAAGGTATATATATTTCTACTATCTTTTTTCCATTATTATTTATTTTTTGGAGTATGATATGTGTTCATGCAAAACAAACCAATACATTTGGGATGATCCCCACTAGTACTAACATGGACGTACGCTTTGCCTAACCTCCAGGCCTCTATGTGAGGTTTTTGACCTTAATGGGATGGCTAAAATCATTTTAATATATCTGCAACTCACTGTAGTTACTTTTTAAATTTTTCTATCACATTCCCTAGCCTCCAGCTGTTGCGGTCCCGGGCTGCATTTTGGGGGTCCGCCGTACCCATATTCCCCCCAGCAACCAGGAGGCCTCTTCTCCTTATCTCCTGTTTTTAAATACCTGCACCTTTCTGGCCGCCTAGCCATCCCTGTGTGGCCCGCTGTCTGCGGATGTTTTTTTGGCATGTAAGTATTAAGCAATGCACATAGATATATTCTCATATCTTTATCTTTGTCTGGATCCATCTGCTGCCATTGGATGGATGGAGAAACGCTGCTGAAGTATGCTTTTTTGTTGCTGAAAATATGTTGTTTTTATATTCTTGACAGCCACATTTAGAAACAAATGCATATCAGAATATCCCTGAGGAAGGAGTTTTTTTCTCCGTAATGCGTAGGAAAACAATGTATGCATTTTTTATTGTCAGATGTTCATAACTTGCGCTTACATCTACATGTGATTTTTCTGTAACGCTATGCACTCTTGAACTTTTTTGTACAGAATCTTTTCTTATTTATATCTGTATATATTTTGTGTATTTTTTTGATAAAATATGTAATAAAATTATTGTAGTTTTTATGACACTTTGCGTCTCTCAGTCCATGCCTTTAAATTCCCACCCTTAAGGGGAAATTATATGTAAAATTTAAGCTTGGGATGTTGGCTGGCATACACAGCAGATATTTATACAACCTCCACCCCGTTTTGACGCCAGCCTGTCTGGAAGCTAGGGGGCGGTGCCACGCCCTGGAGGAGACCCAGCATTCCCTGCTAGCAGCAGACACCACGAGGCAGCGTAGCAAGAGAGGATGGACGTCTACTCCTAACGCCTGACTTGGTTGCATGAACAGCAGGAGCCTGGTGGACACTAATGTCCAGGTGAAGCCCTCGGGGTGATCAAGGGGATGGAGCTGTTGTGCCTGCTGTGCCCAGAGTGCCAGATCCCTACCGCTGTGGTCACTGCCTGGGACCTCTGTGGCCATTGTGGAGAACCACTCACCCGGCTTGTGGACGGTCAGCGGGATCCACAATATTACACTGTGGACCTGCAATCAGGACTATGTCGTCTGGAGCCGCGGAAGTCCCGGAAGGCCGGAGAGGGCCTGGAATCACCCTGTAAGGGTAGAGTGGAGTTGCGGCCTGGTGGCCCCCCCCCCATGAAGAGAGAAAACATCGGAGGAGAGGAGTCTGTCATGACCTGCGGCCTGGCCAGAAACCTGGCAACTGTGAGTACTGCCCAGCAGGAACCAGATAAAGTCCCTGAGGTGCTGGCCAACTCTAAGACCCTTGCCATCCTAATCCAGAGGGAGTCAGTGTTAGAGGAAAGTGCGCCTTCAGGTAAGCTGGACGGGGAGAGAGAGGGCCGGGTCATTGACTGGGGTTTCCTAAGACTGCAGGCCGAATTTGGGTCCCTAAAGAGACTGGCAGAGTGGTCATCCCCTAGTGAGAGCTCAGAAAAGGAATGGAAGACCGGAGGTTCCCAAGTCCTGGAACTCCAGTCTGAGAGTGGAGATGGGCCAAAGTCAGTAGTGGAACCTGAAGAAGCCACAGGAGCCCTGATCAGCAGCAGACAGCTCGTCTTAAACAGACCCTCCACCACCAAGACCAGAGCACCTGCTTATCGTCAGTGGGTTGTGAGGTCCCAAGACGCCTGTGTACTGCTGGGAAAAGGAAGGCCAAAGGAGTTGCCCAGGTTTTCCCGATTCCAGCGTGAGGTGCAGAGGAAGGTAGCTTTGGAGTGGGGTCAGGATTATCCATATGTCCCTCCCCAGATCATGGACGTTGTTGAGAACTCCTGGGGAGAGTGGGAGGATGACATGATCCGGGACTTTTTACACATCCATGATCTGGGACTTTTTACACAAGCCCTTACGGGTGACAGAGGCTGAGACCTGGGCCCGTTTTAAGGACAATCAGTGTGAATGGCGACTGGGAGGAGCTATCTACAAAGAGCCATTGTAAAGGCGGGATGGCCTACAAAGAGCCATTCGGTCTCTATTTAGGAGGAAGGAGGAGGCCGGAAGAGGTTGCCGGATCCCCATTTTTATGCCTGAGGGGACTGTCAGGAGCCACAGTATGCATAAAGATGATCCACCTGAACTGCTGGGGAGTAGCAGAATGTGCCTCTTGCTCCTGGTTTGTGGAACAGACTAGCCTGCCACCCTGTGTGACCAATGGATGGACCCTTCCTGTTGTGAGGACACTTGGGTGAGGTTTGTTCCTGAACTAATTCATTGAGGAGCCTGTTTGTCCGGGGATGGGCCCCTCCCATCAGGAACTTTGAAGAATAATTGCCCATTGTCATTGCTTGATGTTGTTTTTTTCCTCCCTGCTTGTCTCTGTTAGCAGGATATAACCCCCTCCTGACAGAGCAAGAAAGAGAAAATGTGTGTTGTAGTAATGTAAGCAGTTTTTGTGGTATTGATGTTTTTGTCAGCGGGATATAACCCCTCACTGACAGAATATTGTACAAAGGATATACTGTAGATAGCTTTTGAGTTTAGGATGCTATGATGTTGTTCTTTTTCAGGATCTGTTGGAATGGGACGGCTGTCCATCCCCCTCCAGCTGGAGTTTCAGGTCATCTGACACCAGGTGACAGATGCACTCCGTAGGAGTCGGAAGTGCACCACTAAGATAGTGGACCCTAGGACTGACTGCTGCGGATAGTATCCAGGGAGGTTCAGGAAGCAGGTTTACTGGATCACTAACACAGATCCCAGTGGGAGCTAGAGCATAGATTCCCCAGAGTGCGGAGTCTAAGAGCCAGCAGGTGCTCACCAGAGCCTCTAGTGGTGAGGATGGACTGCGCTGCAGTCTGGCTCCAGGTCGCGGCCCCTAGGGTCTCACAGCTCATGCTCACGGTAGAACACAGGAGAAGGAAGCAGCAGGCTAGAACAACAAGGATAGTAAAGGGATAAGGCAGAGGTCAGGGCGACTAGCAGACAGGAACAACAGAGTACACGCCAAAGGTTCAGGGTCACAGGCAAGGAGAGATAGTCAGGGACACGCCAAAAGGTCAGAGTCACGAGCAGACAGGAATAGTCGAGAACACGCCAAGGTCGGTAACAGAGATAAACGAAGAGCACACAGCAAGCAGGAAACACGAAGGCAAACACACAATGAATACACAATTGTTGATCAGCAAGGTTGGCTTGCAATTCCCAGGTTAATATAGTGTTCCTAATTAGAGACCGGGGTGGAGCTATGCTGAGGGAAGATTATTTAACCACTTCAATACCAGGCACTTAGACACCTTCCCGCCCAGCCCAATTTTCACCTTTCAGCGCTGTTGCAATTTGAATGACAATTGCGCGGTCATGCTACACTGTACCCAAACAAATTTTTTATCATTTTGTTCCCACAAATAGAGCTTTCTTTTGGTGGTATTTGATCACCTCTGCGGTTTTTATTTTTTGCGCAACAAATAAAAAAAGACCGAAAATTTCGAAAAAAAACAAGTTTTTCTTTGTTTCTGTTAAATTTTTTTGTAAATAAGTACGCTTTCTCCTTCAATAATGGGCACTGATACGGCGGCACAGATGGGCACTGATACGGCGGCACTGATGGGCACCGATGAGGTGGCACCAATGAGGTGGCACTGATGAGGTGGCACTAACGGGCACTGATGATGGGCACTGATAGGCGGCACTGATGGGCACTGATAGGTGGCACTGATGGGCACTGATAGGTGGCACTGGTATGCGGCACTGATGGGCACTCATAGGTGGCACCGATGGGCACACATAGGCGGCACTGATGGGCACTCGTAGGTGGCATTGATTGGTATATATGGGTGGTACTGATGGTTACGTATGTGTGGCACTGATGTGTGGCACTGATGGGCACTGATAGGTGGGCACTGATGGGCACAGATGGGCACTGATGGGCACTGACAGGTGGCACTGATGGGCAATGACAGGTGGCACAGATGGGCAATGACAGGTGGCACAGATGGGCAATGACAGGTGGTACTGATAGAGCATTGCTGGGCAGATCTGGGCATATCATGGACATAATAGTGCCAATCAGTGCCCATTTGTGGGCACTGATTGGCACAGATTGGGCACATGTGGATGGCCATGGGGTACATACCTGGCCATCCACGTTGCCCCTTCCCTGGTGGTCCTAGTGGCATCCCTGGTAGTCCAGTGGGGTGATCTGAGGGGGGGCTGCGCTGATAAACAATCAGCGCAGACCCCCCCTGCCAGGAGAGCCGCCGATCGCCTCTCCTCTACTTGCGTCTGTCAGACGAGAGTGAGGAAGAGCCGATCAACGGCTCTTCCTATTGACAGCGTGATCAGCCGTGATTGGACACGGCTGATCACGTGGTAAAGAGCCTCCGCCGGAGGCTTTTTACCAAGATCAGTGTAGCGGTGTGTCAGACTGACACACCGCTCCACCGATCGCCGCGATGCGCGGCCCCGGGGGCGCGCTGCGGCATGTTATCCTGCTGGACGTCATATGACGTCCAGTCAGGATAACACAACCACTTCCCGGACGTCAATCCGCTATAGGGCGGGCGGGAAGTGGTTAAACAGTCAGGTGAGTGTGGCTGGCCTCTAAAGGTGAGCACAGAAGGAAAGGTGAGTGTCTCTCTTGAGGGAGAGATGCTCTGGCTCAAAAATGTATACAGTGGGGACGGAAAGTATTTAGACCCCCTTAAATTTTTCACTCTTTGTTATATTGCAGCCATGTGCTAAAATCATTTAAGGTCATTTTTTTTCCTCATTAATGTATACACAGCACCCCATATTGACAGAAAAACACAGAATTGTTGACGTTTTTGCAGATTTATTAAAAAAGAAAAACTGAAATATCACATGGTCCTAAGTATTCAGACCCTTTGCTCAGTATTTAGTAGAAGCACCCTTTTGATCTAATACATGGAGGCCACTGTGCTCTTAGGAACCTTAAGTGCAGCAGAAATTTTTTCGTAACCTTGGCCAGATTTGTGCCTTGCCACAATTCTGTCTATGAGCTCTTCAGGTAGTTCTTTGACCTCATGATTCTCATTTACTCTGACATGCACTGTGAGCTGTAAGGTCTTATATAGACAGGTGTGTAGCTTTCCTAATCAAGTCCAATCAGTATAATCAAACACAGCTGGACTCAAAGAAGGTGTAGAACCATCTCAAGGATGATCAGAAGAAATGGACAGCACCTGAGTTAAATATATGAGTGTCACAGCAAAGGGTCTGAATACTTAGGACCATGTTATATTTCAGTTTTTCTTTTTTAAAATGTGCAAAAATGTCAACAATTCTGTGTTTTTCTGTCAATATGGGTTGCTGTGTGTACATTAATGAGGAAAAAAAAGAAAATTACATGAATTTAGCAAATGGCTGCAATATAACAAAAGAGTGAAAAATTTCAGGGGGTCTGAATACTTTCCGTCCCCACTGTATATACAGTATCTCACAAAAGTGAGTACACCCCTCACATTTTTGTAAACATTTTATCATATCTTTTCATGTGACAACACTGAAGAAATGATACTTTGCTACAATGTAAAGTAGTGAGTGTACAGCTTGTATAACAGTGTAAATTTGCTGTCCCCTCAAAATAACTCAACACACAGCCATTAATGTCTAAACCGCTGGCAACAAAAGTGAGTACACCCTCAAGTGAAAATGTCCAAATTGGGCCCAATTAGCCATTTTCCCTCCCTGGTGTCATGTGACTCGTTAGTGTTACAAGGTCTCAGGTATGAATGGGGAGCAGGTGTGTTAACCACTTACCGACCGCCTAACGCAGATATTCTGCGGCAGAATGGCACGGGCAGTCAAAATTACGTACCTGGTACGTGATCTGCCTCCCCCCGGTGCCCTAGGCAGTCAGCTTCGTTAGGGAAGCGATCCAGGCTGAGGGGGAGGCCACTCATTCGTGGCCACCCCCTCGCGATCGCTCCCAACGAATGACAATCTTCCTCTGCTGCTGTAATGTAACCAGTGGCAGAGGAAGTGATGTCATCTCTCCTCGAGCCGGTCTATTCATTCCGGTGCCGAGGAGAGAATACATAGATGTGAGTTTTTACAACACTGCACTAACAGTAGAACACACTAGGCACACTTTTTCACCCCCCATCACCCCCCTGTACCCCCTGTCACAGTGACACCAATAGCAGTTTTTTTTTTTTGCATTGGTGTCAGTTTGTGACAGTTATAAGTGGTAGGGCAGTTAGTGGTAGCCCCTTTAGGTCTAGGGTACCCCCCTAACCCCCCCTAATAAAGTTTTAACCCCTTGATCACCCCCCGTCACCAGTGTCACTAAGCGATTGTTTTTCTGATCGCTGTATTAGTGTCACAGGTGACGCTAGTTAAAGAGGTAAGTATATAGGTTCGCTGACAGTGTTTTATAGGGACAGGGACCCCCATATACTACCTAATAAAGGTTTTAACCCCCTGATTGCCCCCTAGTTAACCCTTTCACCAGTGATCACCGTATAACTGTTACGGGTGACGCTGGTTAGTTGGTTTGTTTTTTATAGTTTCAGGGCACCCGCCGTTTATTACCTAATAAAGGTTTAACCCCCTAATCGCCCGGCGGTGATATAAGTTAAGTTTTAGGGGTCAGATAAGGTCTGCGTCTCCCCAGGCAGCATCAGGTTAGCGCCAGTACTGCTAACACCCACACACGCACCATACACCTTCCTTAGTGGTATAGTATCCGATCAGATCTATACTAGCGTCCCCAGCAGTTTAGGGTTCCCAAAAACGCAGTGTTAGAGGGATCAGCCCAGATACCTGCTAGCACCTGCGTTTTGCCCCTCGGCCCAGCCCTGCTCAGCTCACCCAAGTGCAGTATCGATCAATCACTGTCACTTACAGAACACTAAACACACATAATTGCAGCGTTCGCAGAGTCAGGCCTGATCCCTGCGATCGCTAACAGTTTTTGTTGGTAGCGTTTTGGTACAGTCGCTAACAGTCAGGAGCTTTTTTGCCTGTGAGTCTCACTAGTGTACCACAAAATTTAGAGCCCAAAATGGCAAATCGAAGGTACACTAGTGAAGAGGCCTACACGTTTCTGAGCATGACAGATAGTGAAGAGGAAGTCACTCATCTGTCAGATTCAGGCTCAGAATACGATCTTGTAGACGACAGCGGCTCCATGACAGATAGCTCTGACAACGGAGTTGTGGTCCCTGCCGAAGTCAGGCGTACCAGACCCCGAACTTCTTCTTCTGTCCTTGATGTGCAAGAACCGCAGGTCCCTCGTATGGAGCAGAGAAGTACTAGCGCCGCTATTCCTTCTGGTGAACTGGCAAGCATCAGCGGCCTAGTACATCCTGGTCGTACATCCAGCACTGCAGTAACACTTGGTGACATGGCGGGTCCCATAAGTGCAGTTCAAGCTGGCGAGGTGGCAAGCACAAGTAGTGTCCCGCTGCCACCAAGAAGACGAACACAGGCCCGTCGTGCCCATAGTGCCCTTCCTGCTGCATTCGCCAATCCTAATTGGGAACCCACCACTTCTACAGCACCCGTACTTCCCCCATTCACTGGCCAACCCGGCATTCAGGTGGAAACAGTTGATTTTATGTCACTGGATTTTTATTCGCTGTTTTTCACCGAAGATCTCTTAGATCTATTGTAGACCAAAGCAATTTGTACGCTGGTCAACACATCGCCACTATTCCCCAGTCCTCCCTTGCCAAAGATTGGAAACCAATTACGGTTTACGAATTTAAGATCTTTCTGGGCCTTTCCCTCCTCATGGGCATAACCAAAAAGAGTGAGTTGCGGTCATATTGGTCCACTGACCCAATTCACCATATGCCCGTGTTCTCTGCTTCCATGGCCAGGGTACGATACAAGCAGATTTCACGGTTCATGCACTTCAGTGACAATGAACTCTGTCGTCCTCGTGGAGACCATGAATACGATTTGCTCTACAAAATTCGGCCCCTTTAAACCACTTCAACCAACGTTTTGCAGACTTACTCCCCATGAAGTCGTGTGCGCTGATGAGTCCCTGATTAAGTTTTCAAACAGTACCTTCACAGCAAGCGTGCCAGATACGGGGTCAAGATGTATAAGCACTGTGACAGGGCCACAGGCTATACATGTAGTTTTATGGTTTACAAGGGAAAAGATAGTCACGTAGAGCCGACAAACTGCCCTGACTACATAGGAAGTGCTGGCAAGATTGTGTGGGACTTGGTGTCACCCTTATTCGGAAAGGGGTACCACTTGTACGTGGACAATTATTACACGAGCGTGCCACTTTTTAGTCACCTTTTTGATCATCAGATTGGAGCATGTGGCACCGTGCGACCTAATCGCCGGGGCTTTCCCCAGCAGCTTGTAGATTCCTGTCTTAGGCTGGGGGAGAGAGCCTGCTTGCAGTGTAATAATTTACTCGCTATGAAGTGGAGGGATAATAAGAATATTTTCGTTCTTATCTCCCTTCATGCAGACACGACGGTCCAAATTACTACGGCGACTGGTGTTGTGGAGAACCTCCTCTGTGTCCATGAATATAACCTTAACGTGGGAGGGGTGGACCTCAACGACCAGTTGTTGGCGCCATACCTAGTTGCCCGTAAGGCCAGACGCTGGTACAAAAAAGTGTCTGTTTATTTATTTCAATTGGCTTTGCTGAACGCTTGTGTGCTATACAGAGCTTCAGGATGGACTGGATCCTTCCTTAAATTCCAGGAAGAGATCGTCAGAGTCCTTCTGTTTCCATACGGTGCTCCACCTCACCTTCCCCAACCAAATGCAGTAAGCCGGATGCATGAGAGGCATTTTCTTTATGTCCTTCCAAGCACTCCTACCCAACGAGCACCCCAAAAAAGATTTTGTGTCTGCAGCAAGCGCAGATATAGGCGTGACACCCGCTATTATTGTCCCTCCTGTCCTGACAATCCTGGTCTTTGCATTGGTGAATGTTTTGAACGCTACCATACACTAGTTGAGTATTAGCGTAGGGTACAGCACTGCACAGACTAGGACACACTTTCACAGGGTCTCCCAAGATGCCATCGCATTTTGAGAGACCCGAACCTGGAAACGGTTACAGTTAAAAAAGTTACAGTTACAAAAAAAGTGTAAAAAAACAAAAAAAAAAAAAGTAAAAAAAAAAAAAAAAAAACACAAAAAAATATAAAATAAAAAAAACAGAAAACCCTAACTTCTACCTGGCACCCACTCGCCCACATATTCCACAACCCCCAGTCCCCCCCAGAATTAGATTATAAAGCCTTCAAGTGGTGGCTGGACAAAGGCCTATATAGAATAGGTCATTTTTTAAACTCTAACGGTCCCCTCACATTAAGCTACTGTATCTCAAAACTTGAAATGCCCCCATCTGAAAAATTTTGGTTCTACTAACTAACACATTTCCTCAACCAGATCTGGAAGAGTAGCGCAAACCCACTTTCGGTAACTCCCTATGAGCAATGGTGCTCCTCAGCCATGGATACGAGAGGGGGCATCTCCCTCATATACTCAGCATTAGCCTCTGGAGAAAGCGACCTACATGTTGAGCTGGGAGCGTGACCTTGAACTTGATTGGGATCTAGACTCTTGGCACTCTAACTTCGCCCTTTCATACAAGGGCATATGGAATATTTCCCTGAATGAAGCCAGCCTCAAGGTCATTTCCTGCTGGTACTTGGTACCCATCCGCCTAGCCAAATATTACCAGCAATCTTCACCCCTATGCTTTAGAGGATGTGGCCACATGGGCACTCTCCTACATATTATGTGGGAGTGCCCCAGAATCAGAGTTTACTGGAACAAAATTTTTAACCTTATTCGCAAAATCACTGGAATTGTGATTAAACAAGACCCAATACTGTAATGTTACTTTGTTTTATTGTTAACCATCATTTGCTTAGCAGGTACGCCATTCAGTTGCAGCGCGGATTTATTTATCTTGACAGCGACATTGTTTGCTCCCACGATACATAAAGTCGTGACTCCAGCGCTGTCGGAGGTGATTTCACCACCACAGTTACATACTTCAGCATATATGCCGAAGCATGTGGGCAGCAGAGTGTGGAGGAGCGATTTGCTCCTAACTTTTGCGGGAGGAAGCCCCCATGCTTCGGCATATATATACGGTGCATGTATGCCCATCATTAGAAGTGGGTGGATGAAGAGAGGTATTCTAATGGTGGGCATACCCACAGATCAATCTCTTTTTTTCCTTCGGCCCACAGGCTGCATGAAAAAAAAAGTTTACAATATATGCCCAACAAGGACCAGCAATGTACTGGTATGTTGCTGGACTTTGAGTGGTTATACCAGAATGATGACTGCAGGTTTAGGTATTATCTTGGTATCATTCTTTTCAGCCAGTCGGCTTTCATGTAAAAGCAATCCTAGTGGCTAATTAGCCTCTAGACTGCTTTTAGAAGCAGTGGGAGGGAATGCCCCCCCCCCACCGTCTTCCATGTTTTTCTCTGGCTCTCCTGTCCCAACAGGGAACCTGAGAATGCATCCAGTGATTCAGCCAGTTGACCATAGAGATGATCAGAGACCAGAATGGCTCCAAACATCTCTATGGCCTAAGAAACCGGAAGCTACAAGCATTTCATGACTTAGATTTCGCCGGATGTAAACAGCACTATTGGGAAATTGGGAAAGCTTTTTTTCACACCGATCTTGGTGTGGTCAGATGCTTTGAGGGCAGAGGAGAGATCTAGGGTCTAAGAGACCCCAATTTTTTCAAAAAAGAGTACTTGTCACTACCTATTGCTATCATAGGGAATATTTACATTCCCTGAGATAACAATAAAAATGATTAAAAAAAAATGAAAGGAACAGTTTAAAAATAAGATAAAAATAGCAAAAAAATAATAAAGAAAAAAAAAAAAAGCACCCCTGTCCCCCCCTGCTCTCGCGCAAAGGCGAATGCAAGCGTCGGTCTGGCGTCAACTGTAAACAGCAATTGCACCATGCATGTGAGGTATCAGATCGAGGGCAGTAATTTTAGCAGTAGACCTCCTCTGTAAATCTAAAGTAGTAACCTGTAAAGGCTTTTAAAGGCTTTTAAAAATGTATTTAGTTTGTCGCCACTGCACGTTTGTGCGCAATCTTAAAGCATGTCATGTTTGGTATCCATATACTCGGCCTAAGATCATCTTTTTAATTTCATCAAACATTTGGGCAATATAGTGTGTTTTAGTGCATTAAAATTTTAAAAAGTGTGTTTTTTCCCCCAAAAATGCGTTTGAAAAATCGCTGCGCAAATACTGTGTGAAAAAAAAAAATGAAACACCCACCATTTTTATATGTAGGGCATTTGCTTTAAAAAAATATATAATGTTTGGGGGTTCAAAGTAATTTTCTTGCAAAAAAAAAAAATTTTTTCATGTAAACAAAAAGTGTCAGAAAGGGCTTTGTCTTCAAGTGGTTAGAAGAGTGGGTGATGTGTGACATAAGCTTCTAAATGTTGTGCATAAAATGACAGTTCGAAACCCCCCCAAATGACCCCATTTTGGAAAGTAGACACCCCAAGCTATTTGCTGAGAGGCAGGTAGAGTCCATGGAATATTTTATATTGTGACACAAGTTGCGGGAAAAACTTAGAAAGCCTGAAGGCGGTGTTTGGTTTTCAGGGGTCCTGTACACGGCTAGGCTCCCAAAAAGTCTTACACATGTGGTATCCCCGTACTCAGGAGAAGCAACAGAATGTATTTTGGGGTGTAATTTCACATATTCCCATGGCATGTTTGAGCAATATATCATTTAGTGACAACTTGCACAAAAAAAAAAAAAAAATTTGTAACTTTCCCGCAACTTGTGTCAAAATATAAAATATTCCATGGACTCAACATGCCTCTCAGCAAATAGCTTGGGGTGTCTACTTTCCAAAATGGGGTCATTTGGGGGGGGGTTGTGCCATCTTGGCATTTTATGGCCTTCAAAACTGTGATAGGTAGTGAGGAGTGAAATCAAAAATTTACGCCCTTAGGAATCCTGAAGGCGGTGCTTGGTTTTCAGGGCCCCGTACGCAGCTAGGCTAGGCTCCCAAAAAGTCCCACACATGTGGTATCCCCATATTCAGGAGAAGCAGCTAAATGTATTTTGGGGTTCAATTCCACATATGCCCATGGCCTGTGTGAGCAATATCTCATTTAGTGACAACTTTTTGTAATTTTTTTTTTTGTCATTTTTCAATCACTTGGGACCAAAAAAATAATATTTAATGGGCTCAACATGCCTCTCAGCAATTTCCTTGGGGTGTCTACTTTCCAAAATGGTGTCATTGGGGGGGGGGGTTTGTACTGCCCTGCCATTTTAGCACCTCAAGAAATGACATAGGCAGTCATAAACTAAAAGCTGTGTAAATTCCAGAAAATGTACCCTAGTATGTAGACGCTATAACTTTTGCGCAAACCAATAAATATACGCTTATTGACATTTTGTTTACCAAAGACATGTGGCCGAATACATTTTGGCCTAAATGTATAACTAAAATTGAGTTTATTGGATTTTTTTAATAACAAAAAGTAGAAAATATCATTTTTTTTCAAAATATTTTTCAGTTTATAGCACAAAAAAAAAAACCGCAGAGGTGATCAAATACCATCAAAAGAAAGCTCTATTTGTGGGAAGAAAAGGACGCAAATTTAGTTTGGGTACAGCATTGCATGACCGCGCAATTAGCAGTTAAAGCAACGCAGTGCCAAATTGTAAAAAGTGCTCTGTCAGGAAGGGGGTAAATCCTTCCAGGGCTGAAGTGGTTAAATTTGGTGTTATAGCTCTCACTCTCTCATACTAGTCACTGGAAGTTCAACATGGCACCTCATGGCAAAGAACTGAAAAAAAGAATTGTTTCTCTACATGTAGATGGCCTAGGCTATAAGAAGATTGCCAAGACCCTGAAACTGAGCTGCAGCATGGTAGCCAAGACCATACAGTGGTTTAACAGGACAGGTTCCACTCAGAACAGGCCTCACCATGGTTGACCAAAGAAGTTGAGTGCACGTGCTCAGCGTCATATCCAGAAGTTGTCTTTGGCAAATAGATGTATGAGTGCTGCCAGCATTGCTGTAGTTGTTGAATGGGGTGGGGGGTCAGCCTTTCAGTGCTTAGACCATACGCCGCACACTGCATGATGCACAAGAAAGCCCGCTAACAGTTTGCTGAAGACAAGCAGACTGAGGACATGGATCACTGGAACCATGTCCTGTGGTCTGATGAGACCAAGATAAACTTGTTTGGTTCAGATGGTGTCAAGCGGGTGTGGCGGCAACCAGGTGAGGAGTACAAAGACAAGTATGTCTTGCCTACAGTCAAGCATGGTGGTGGAAGTGTCATGGTCTGGGGCTGCATGAGTGCTCCCAGCCCTGGGGAGCTACAGTTCATTGAGTAATCATGAGGAATCATGAATGCCAACATGTACTGTGACATACTGAAGCCGAGCATGATCCCCTCCCTTTGGAGACTGGGCTGCAGGGCAGTATTCCAACATGATAACGACCCAAAAGACACCTCTGCCTTGCTAAAGAAGCACTGCCTTGCTAAAGAAGCTGAAGGTAAAGGCGATGGACTTGCCAAGCATGTTTCCCGACCTAAACCCTATTGAGCATCTGTGGGGCATCCTCAAATGAAAGGTGGAGGAGCACAAGGTCTCTAACATCCAACAGCTCGGTGATGTTGTCATGGAGGAGTGGAAGAGGACTCCAGTGGCAACCTATGAACCTATGACTTCACTGCCACCTTCCGCTTTCTTCTAGATGATTCTAGAAGAGGAGGAGGGGAAGAGAGGTGGAGCTGTATGGGGTGTCTCAGGGAGCCCTGTCCAATCTCCAACCAGGATGGGCAGGCCTCCTTGAAATACCCAGAGTCAGCCCAGCTGGGGGGAGTTGTCAGGTGAAAGAACTGGAGATAGAGTACTAGGCTGTCGGGGGCCTTTGAAGGAGCTCCCCAGTGTAGGGGGAGGTGACCTTGGGCCTGGGACTCAATTGCAGGACAGAGCCCTTCAAGAAAACGTGAAGGATCTGGACAGGAGGAGTCAAAGAGGACAGCAGGAGCTAGTACTGCCGGGCAAGTCTTTAGGAGGGAACCACCAGTTGCAGCCAGATGGGCTGGTGAGTGACATGCACAGTCAAGAGGACTGGGGGTGTGCAGTCTGGGATGGGTGCAGAGCTAGCAGTGAGGGCTGAGATGTTGCAGGCAGTGGAATCAGGCAGCTGCAGCCAGGAGAGTTGACAGGGCCTGAAGAGGGTTGACTGGGAGCAGTAGTCCATCTGTGGGACAGCTAGCACAAGGAACTTTCTACCACTTTCTGCTACACTATAGGGGCCCGGGATCCCTGCCTGTAAAGGGGGTTTGCTAAGGCCTGGCTGAGTCGGGCCTAAACATGTGCTAGCTGCTCCTGGGGTAAAGAGTTGTGCAGGAGGAAGAGAGAGAGTGATAGTCTGCCAGCAATTTGTGCAGGTGGAGCCCGGAGAAGAAATCTGTACAAAGAGTGTATATATTTTCTTCCCAATTGACTGCTATAAAATTGGCCAATTGACTGTTCCACTGGGCATCCCATATATTCCTTTACCCATTCAAGTTTATCTCCTCAATAAAAAAAACAACAAGAACAAATCTCTAAAGTGACTGAGAGGTGAATGCCGGGCTGGTCAGAGTGACAGGTGGGCCACATCACTTAGCAGCCCCTACGGAGGTACTGCTACAATTGAATACAGTTGTTGGAGGTATATCTGAACATGGCACATTCAGAATTGGTCACACTTATATATCTCCCGGTATTACAACCCAGAGTTTCCAATGAACATGCCTGTTCGATCACTTGGTTCCTCACCTGAACACAGAGGTAGATATAGTAGCACATTTTCACAGGCATAATTTTTGCTGATCAGGAGCTGATCCTGCTTTAGACCCCTTTCACACTGAAGGTGCTTTACAGGCATTTTAGCACTAAAAATAGCACCTGTAAACTGCCTCCCATGCTTCCGCAGTGTGAAAGCCTGAGTGCTTTCACACTGGAGTGGTGCGCTTGCAGGATGGAAAACAAAGTCCTGCAAGCAGCGTCTTTTGGGCGGTTCAGGAGCGGTGTATACACTGCTCCTAAACTGCCCGCCATTGAAATCAATGGGCAGCCGTGCTTTTTGGGCGCTTTTAACCCCTTGTTAACCCCTTCTTTGGGGTTAAAAGTGCCCCGCTCTCGCCCGCACAGCGGTCCTCAGCGTGAAAGGGGTCTTAGCAATTTTTGTGGCCTGTAATTTTGTTTGTAAATGAGTTTTACATTTTTTTTATTTGGTACAGTTCTTGCGATTGTACCAAAAAAAATGTTAGTTTGACCTATAGCTATTGCATAAAATATTAAACTTCAATTGCAAAGAGTTGCATGAACTATCCTATCTTTATTGCCACACCTGTCTTCTGCTATTTTTAGCGCAGCAATAAACTACTCTATTATCAAGCTGTACAAAAAAGCCACTTCACATTACAAATTGTAGATAATGGTGTATGCGAAACCTTAACCACTTCAGCCCCGGAAGGTTTTACCCCCTTCCTGACCAGAGCACTTTTTACAATTTGGCAATGTGCTGCTTTAACTGGTAATTGCTCGGTCATGCAATGCTGTACCCAAACGAAATTTGCGTCCTTTTTTCCCCCACAAATAGAGCTTTCTTTTGGTGGTATTTGATCACCTCTGCCATGGGCATATGTGAAATGACACCCCAAAATACATTCTGCTGCTTTTCGCGAGTATGGAGATATATATGGGACTTTTTGGGAACTTAGCCACGTACAGGACCCCGAAACCCAAGCACCGTCTTCAGGCTTTCTAAGGACGTAAATTTTTGATTTCACTCTTCACTACCTTACACAGTTTCGGAGGCCATGAAATGCCCAGATAGCACAACCTCCCTCCCCAAATGACCCAATTTTGGAAAGTAGACACCCCAAGCTTGTTGAGTATTTAGCAGATATCGCTTTTTGTCACAAAGTTTTGAAAATTGAAAAAATAAAAAAATAAAACATTTTCCAAAAAGTCTCACAAATGTGGTATCCTCGTACTCAGGAGGAGTAGTAGTAGAATGTATTTTGGGGTGTAATTTCACATATGCCCATGGCATGTTTGAGCAATATATAATTTAGTGACAACTTTGTGAAAAAAAAAAAAAAAGTATTGTCATTTTCCCGGAACTCGTGGCAAAATATAAAAAGCTCCATGGACTCAACATGCCTCTCAGCAAATAGCTTGGGGTGTCTAATTTCCAAAATTGGGTCATGGGGGGGGGGGTGGTTTTGTGCTATCTGGGCATTTCATGGCCTCTGTAATTGTGTAAGGTAGTGAAGAGTGAAATCAAAAATTTACTCCCTTAGAAAGCCTGAAGGCGGTGATTGTTTTTTACTTGAATAAGAAAAAATCCGGAATAGGATCCGGAAGGGGGTCTAAAGGCATCAACATGGATTTCTCCCAGTTTATACCTAGACCGGAAAACCTTCCAAACTCCTTAACGTGTTCCATTACTACCAGCAGAGATGAACAGACATTAGGTATGAAAAAGAGAAGATCAAAAATTTACTCCCTTAGAAAGCCTGAAGGCGGTGATTGTTTTTTTCTTGAATAAAAAAAAATCCGGAATAGGATCCGGAAGGGGGTCTAAAGGCATCAACATGGATTTCTCCCAGTTTATACCTAGACCGGAAAACCTTCCAAACTCCTTAACGTGTTCCATTACTACTGGCAGAGATGAACAGACATTAGATATGAAAAAAAGAAGATCATTCGCATATAGTGATATCTTTTCCTCCATGTCTCACCTAATCAGACCAGTAACATCAGGAGAGGCCCGTATAGGACATGCCAAAGGCTCTATGGCCAGGGCAAAAAGCAGGGGAGACAACGGACACCCCTGCCTAGTGCCCCAGAAAAGTCTGAAACTAGGAGATTGAAAGCCATTCATCCTAACCGATGCCCCCGGAGCAGTGTATAACAACCGGACCCACTTACAAAAACCAGAGCCAAGCCCGAATTTATCAAGAATGGCCCACAAATATGGCCATTCGACACAATCAAAGGCCTTGATTGCGTCTAGTGCTAAGAAAGTACGGTTTGAATGGCCCAGTGCCGGAAAACCTGCATATTTAAATATGCACATCTGATATTAAATGCAGTTGATTTGTTGGACATAAATCCTACCTGATCTGGATGAATAATACTGTTAATAACCTTATTTAGTCTAGTTGCAAGTATCTTCGCAAGAATTTTAACGTCTGTAGATAATAGAGAAATTGGTCTATAAGATTCAGGGTGTAGCAAATTTTTATCCTTTTTGGGTATGACTACTATTACGGATTGTCCCATAGAGTCTGGGAGCTGGCCCTTATGAAAAGCCTCATTTAGTGTGCTAAGAAGAGCGGGAAGCAATTCTTTATTATATTTTTTATAGGTCTCAATAGGGAGGCCATCGGTCCCTGGGGCCTTGGCATTGGGAAAACTAGCCACTGCATTTTCTACTTCCATTAAAGTGAGTGGGGCATTGAGAATTTTTCTCTCTTCTATTGAAATAGCCGGGAGATCAATACTGGCCATGTGACTAGATAGCTCCGCAAGGGTAAAATCTGCCCTGGAAGTATATAAATCTTGATAATAGGACTTAACCACTTAAGGACCAGCCTCGTTTTGGAATTTAGGTGTTTACATGTTTACAACAGGTTTTTTTGCTAGAAAATTACTTAGAACCCCCAAACATTATATATTGTTTCTTTTCTAACACCCTAGAGAAAAAAATGGCGGTCATTGCAATACTTTTTTTCATACCGTATTTGCGCAGCGGTCTTACAAGTGTGCTTTTTTTTGGAAAAAATTCACTTTTTTGAATAAAAAAAATAAGACAACAGTAAAGTTAGCCCAATTTTTTTATATTGTGAAAGATAATGTTATGCCGAGTAAATTGATACCCAACATGTCATGCTTCAAAATTGCGCCTGCTCGTGGAATGGCGTCAAAATTTTACCCTCCAAATCTCCATAGGCGACGTTTAAAAAATTCTACAGGTTGCATGTTTTTTGCGTTACAGAGGAGGTCTAGGGCTAGAATTGTTGATCTCGCTCTAACGATTGCGGCGATACCTCACATGTGTGGTTTGACCACCGTTTTCATATGCGGGTGCTACTCACGTATGCGTTCGCTTCTGCGTGCGAGCTCGTCGGGACGGGGGGGGGTTTAAATTTTTTAAAAATCTTTATTATTTATTTTACATGATTTTATTTATTTTTACACTGTTTAAAAAAAAAGTGTCACTTTTATTCCTATTACAAGAAATGTAAACATCCCTTGTAGTAGAAAAAAGCATGACAGGACCTCTTAAATATGAGATCTGGGGTCAAAAAGACCTCTAAAATGCAATAAAAGAAAAAAAAAAAAGTAATTTAAAAAAATGACATTGAAAAAAATGTGCCTTTAAGACGTATGGGCGGAAGTGACGTTTTGACGTCGCTTCCGCCCAGCAGTGTCATGGAGACTAGTGGGCGCCATCTTAGCCTCACTCGTCTCCAGGCAGAGTAGGGAGACAGACGCGATCGCCTCCGCCGCTACCGACGGCTCCGGTAAGCGGCGGAGGGCACCGGATCGCAGGGGGGGGCCCTCTCCCGCCACCGATAAAAGTGATCTCGCGGCGAATCTGCCGCAGAGACCACTTTTATCTGAAAGCTGACCGCTGCATGAAAACAGGGATACCGGGGTTATGGCAGCTAGCTGTTGCCATAACAACGATATCCACCGCCAAACTTTGGACATACATCGGCGTGCGGAGGTCAGCAAGTGGATAAAGATAGATATAATTGAACTAGTCTGGTTACAAACCTCCCCCTCTACATTCATTAAAGCTGAAACATGTGTAGGGTTAGATTGGGACCTTACTATCTGAGCCAATAATCTACCGTTCACTTCTCCCTCAGCCCAGCTAAATCTCTTCTGAAAAAAAGAGTTTATTCCTGGCCCTAGATTCCAATAGTTCATTCAGCGTATTTTGAGATGAAAGCCATTCCTGTTGGGTATCCGGAGAAGGATTTTGAATATATATGGCTTCCGCCACAGAGGTGTCAGCCTTCGCCAGCTCGAGCTCTCTAGCACTTTTGATAATGCTTATATTCTGGATTAACAATCCCCGAAGATAGGCCTTTAGCGCATCCCATACAACTCAAATGGAAGTGGAGCCTAAGTTGAGGGACCAGAAATCCAGGATACGGTTAGGAATGATGTCCTCCTTAGGAAACAATTCCAACCAAAAGGATTCAGCCGCCAAGAGATATTAGACGCCTGATGCCCTGATGTTAAAGTAACTAACAGAGGAGAATGGTCTGAGATACCTTGAGGTTCGATACTCACATCCAACACATATGGTATAAAATCAGCCAAGCACAGAGCCAAATCTATTCTTGATAGTGTGTTATATGTTTTAGAATAGCATGTATAGGCATTTTCTTCAGGGTGTAGCTTCCTCCACATATCATACAGTCCTACCTCCCAACATAGTCGTCCAAAGGGGGAGAGGCCCCCATTGGTCATTGACCTTGGAGCTGGGCATCTGTCCCACCTCATATCAACAACACTATCGAAATCCCCAAGTACCAATAATGGTATCTGATGAGAGACCCCTGCAAAGGAAATAAGCTGACGAATTATTTCTGAATTATATGGGGGAGGTATAGGTAGAGCGGCAAGAATCAACTCAAGATCATCCAGCTTGCATTGTAAAAAAATATATTTGCCATTATCATCTACCATAGTCTTACTGCAGGAAAATACCACACCAGCATAAACCAGGATTGTACCTCCCCTTGAGTGAGAGGTATATAATGAGTGATAAGCCTCTCTAACCGATCAGCGCTTCAGAAACCTGGTCGTGTTGGATGTGGCATGTGTCTCCTGCAGACAGAAGAGGGCAGGACGAAAAGAAGCAATATAGTCAAATATAGATTGTCTTTTTAAAGCATTGTTCATACCCCTAACATTCCAAGAAAGTATACTAATTGATTGATTTACCATAGGTACAATGGCATAAGAACATCACTAGTCAACCAACCTGTATTGTACACAAAAATATGATATACAGTATATAAAGGCAAAACATGAAAATACTCCAAGATGAACCCCCACAAAAAAAAAAACAGTTCCACACAGGAAAAAAAAAAAAAACATTCAATGGCTATTGCTGATTAGGCCTCCGACAGCCTGACTTCAATGAAAAAAAAAAACAAGTTTGGGATATTTGTACATTGCCTTCATAGTTCACTTGCAGATGGGCAGGGTATAACATTGAATATTTAAGCCCTTGGAGTAACAAATGTTTCTTCACCTCTTGAAAATTTGCCCTCCGTTTCTGAACCTCTGATGAAAAGTCAGGAAAAAACATAATTTTGGCTCCATTATATTTAATATCATTTAGGACCCGTGCCTGCCGCAGAATATTTTCTTTGTCTCTATAATTTAGAAGACGTATTAAAAAAGGTCGAGGTGTTTTTCCCATTTTCTGAAAACGGGTAGGGACCCGGTGGGCACGTTCTATTACGAATAATGAAGAGAAATGTTCCTTGCCAAAGATTTCAATAAGCCATCGTTCAGCAAAACTAACTGGGTCATTACCCTCTTCATTCTCTGGTATGCCCAACACTATTATTAGAACGTACACGATTCTCAATGTCTTCAATTTTAGAGATAGTAGTATTTAACTTGCGGGTAGCTGCTTTCATCTCTATTACCATGGGAGGAAAAGTATCCTCTATGTCACTCACCCTGTTTTCTAAGATCTTAGTGTGTTGTTGTACTTTTTGGAGGTCCCCACGTATAAAGACAACTTCTTCCCATATGGCCTGAACCTGGCCTGTGAGCACAGAGAGGGAGGAAGAGCAATGTTGTATCAAAAAATAAACATCCCTTGATGTGGGTTCAAAAGCCTTTCTGACTGTACTCTCCCCTTTAGTTCATTTCTTACTAGGATCCGTTTGGGCGGTTTGAACAGTTAAAGAGTTGGTGTTCATACTCACATTGAGCATAAAAGAGGATGAACTCAGGGGGGGGGGGGGGGGGGCTTTCATTGTCGCCACAGGGATACAGCGTAGGCTGGGGATCCATCTTGGTGGTTTGTGAGGAGCGCGCTTCTATGCGAGAGACCACCCTGCTGTTCTCCAGTTGTCCATAGTGGTCTGGCATTAAGTTAGTGTCATCCTGTTGGGCGGCAATTCCTTTTGCAGTTTCTGCTCTTGTAGTCACTCTATAAAGAGAAGCAGAGGTAGACACCACTCCAGAATTCGCTGGTCCTCTAGAATTTGACATAGCTTTAATAGAAGTAGTAATAGTTATACCTTTACCCTCCTTAATTTTCAACATAATAAATAATAAAAAGAAAAAAAAACACCACACACGGAAATAGGAATAGGAGATAGGAGATATTGCACGACCAACAAGTAGTTACTCTCCAGAAAAAAAACATTTAGAGATATTAAACAATTACTTACAATTCTCTGCGACTCTGCAACTCTGCTTCGTGAACTCAGCTCAGTATAAAACAGTATGAAACAGTACTCAGGTAGTTACTCTTCAAAAAAAAAATTAAAAATGTAAGAATTTTAAACAATCTAGGTCTCAACTTCTCTGCGACTCAGCTGAATAAACTTCTGCTTCGTGAACTTCAGTATTAGCTTAGTATCAAACAGTATCCAGGTAGTTACTCTCCAAAAAAAAAAAAAAATTTTAAACAATCTATAGGTCTCAGCTTCACTGCGACTTCTCTGCGACTCTGCTTCAAAAACTTCAATATCAGCACAGTATAAAACAGTACCCGGCTCCCCCACACAGTACCCGATCAACAACCACAACTGTTCAAAGCGTGGAGGCGGGGGGGGGGGAAGAAAGGCCGACCAGTCAACCAGCCAGCTAGCTAGTCAGTCCAGCGGGATATTTGTTACAATGTCTATCTCTCAGCAAAAATCACACACCTCACGGCTGCAGATGGATTGAAGAGGGAGAACCATCTGTCACAGTCATCCACGAGTCCTCTGGAGACCATCCGGAAAGCGATAAGGCAGAAAGCCAACAGCCAGCAGCCCACTACTTGCAGCCCCAACACAGCACAAGAAGCACTGGGACAGCGCAGGCACAGGAAGCCAGCGTAGCACAAGCCGACCAGGACAAACCGTTCAGGTGTGCAGGTTCAGGTATACAGGTATGCAGTGGGGTGCGGTGGGGATAGGGATGGACATGAACACACCTCATGCACAGCTTTATCGCAACCCCCCTCTCACCTTTCTCCTGTTTCTCCCATCAATCCAGTCAGTGGAGTTGTCAAAGCAGCAAAAGAAGCGACTCAAACATCGGCTCGATCGGCCTTTCGGTTTCTTTCTTCAATATGGCTCAGACAGCCTAAAATGGCTCATGCCGTGTACACACAGTCAGACTTTTCGACAACAAAGGTCCGACAGTCTTTCCGACGGACTTTACGAAGGACGGAGTTACGAAGGACTTTCGACGGACTTTCTAACGACCGGACTTGCCTTCACACGATCACACCAAAGTCCAACAGATTCGGACCCAAGTCCGTTGGAAAGATTTGTAGCATGTTCCAAATCTAAAGTCCGTCAGATTTTTGACCAAAAAAGTCTGCTGCAGGTTCGATGAAGCCCGCACACAGTCGAATTGTCCGCCGGACTCGGTCCGTCGGACCAGTCCGGTTGAAAAGTCTGCTCGTGTGTACGCGGCATCAGACAGCATGCAGCACTCGGTATGCTCGTTTTATGAAGGTATCACAGAGATAGAGCACAGCATGAGACATGAAGACAGAGCATCAACAATGATCAGTCAGCCAGGCATCGGAGCTCAATCATCTGTGAGTGCTCACAGCTGCTCACATTCTACTCCTCACCCTTTTTCATTTTCAGATGATGGATTGAATGGTGCTCTTTTTTTTACACTTTTATTTATAACTGTAACGGTTCCAAGTTTGGGTCTCTAAAAATGCGATGGCATCTTTGGAGACCCTGTGAAAGTGTGTCCTAGTCTGTGCAGTGCTGTAACCTACACTAATACTCTACTAGTGTGTGGTAGCGTTTGAAACATTCACCGATGCAGAGACCAGGTTGGTCAGGACAGGAGGGACAACAATAGCGTGTGTCACGCCTAAATTTACGCTTGCTAGAGACACAACATCTTCTTTGGGGTAATCGATTGGTAGGGGTACCAGGGAGGACATACGGAAAATGCCTCCCATGCAGGGGGCTCACTGCATTTACATTGGGAAGTTGGGCCACAGCACCGTCTGGAAACAGAAGGGCTGTGATGATCTCTTCCTGGAATTCAAGGAAGGATCCAGTTCGTCCTGGAGCTTTTTATAGCACATAAGCGTTCAGCAGAGCCAATTGGAATAAGTATACAGACACTTTTTTGTACCAGCGTCTGGCCCTACGGGCAATTAAGTACGGTGCCATCAACTGGCTGTTGAGGCCCACCCCTCCAATTTTAAGGTTGTATTCATGGACACAGAGGGGTTTCTCCACAACACCAGTCGCCGTTTGAATTTGGATCATCATGTCTGCGTGAAGGAAGGACAGAACGAAAACATTCTTATTATCCCTCCACTTCACAGCAAGCAAATTATTACATCTCAAGCAGGCTCTCTCCCCCAGCCTAAGACAGGAATCTACAAGTCACTGGGGTAAGCCCCGGCGATTAGATCGCACAGTGCCACATGCGCCAATTCCATGATCAAACAAGTGACTAAAAAGTGGCACGCTTGTATAATAATTGTCCACATACAAGTGGTACCCCTTTCCGAATAAGGGTGACACCAAGTCCCACACTTTCTTAACAGCGCTCCCTATGTAGTCTGGGCAGTTCTCTGGCTCTATATAACTATCTCTTCCCTCGTAAACCATAAAACTATATGTATAGCCTGAAGAAAAGATTTTTAGCTGGACATCTGGAAATCAATTTAGCGCCACATCCCTAATACAGACTATAGCATGCGAAAAAGGGGTATTTATGGGATTTTAAAGGCACAATAATACGAAAATATAGAAAAAAGGTATAAATTTAATAGGTAATATTGTTAAAAACAATGAATACATTAAAGTACATTCAACAAATGATCATATAATACAAAAAGAAAATGCAAACTTTCTGGATCTCTACATGTTTCGCCATGCCGATGGCTTCTTCAGGAGAATTTTATATCAGGCACTGTATTAATGATCACTATAATCAAAGATAAAAAGAATATTAAGAAAAGACACAAGATGCTTGAGGAATTGAGGCCCCATCAGGAGAACTTCCTCTGCTATCTTCCTTATACTTCCATCCATGGTATTTTTACCGATTTGATTGGAATCCACTGGAATTATTTTGAACTAAACTTCTGCTTACCGCAGGTAGGCAATGTCCTTATTGGCTCTTGCAGTCTATTGCTGGATATGATCTATTCAACTGTATCATCCTTATTCTTTGTCCCTTCATGTTAGATAGACCTTTAGTAGGCATCTGTCTATGTATATCTCCCTATATGGTATTACCAGTTATCCAACCTTTCCATCCCTATTGTTGGAGCTATATTCAAGAGAATTTCCTAATGAGTTCACAGGTAGAGACTGGACCAATCTATGTTGCTGTTTGTTTCTTGTCAGTCTGGGAAATTAAAAATTCATTATGTATTTTGTTGAAATTAATGTGTATGTATATTCTTGTGTCTTTTCTTAATATTCTTTTTATCTTTGATTATAGTGATCATTTATACAGTGCCTGATATAAAATTCTCCTGAAGAAGCCATAAGCATGGCGAAACATGTAGAGATCCAATCAGTTTGCACTTTCTTTTTGTATTATATGATCATTTGTTGAATGTACTTTAATGTATTCATTGTTTTTAACAATATTATCTATTAAATGTATACCTTTTTTCTATATTTTCGTATTATTGTTGTCAGGGCTGGTTCAGCCCCTCCTTCTCTGAGCTGGCCGCTCAGCTGTCGGCTAATTGCCAGTTCTCATCTCTCTCCACAGTTACTCAGCTGTTCCTGATCCTGCTCATCTGACCTGCCTACTTAACCACTTCCTATAGCCTATAGCAGATTGACAGCCAGGCGGTGGTTCAGTTATCCTGAATGGGCATCATATGACGTCCTTCAGGATAACAGCCGCCGTGCGCCTGTGGGGGTGTGCATCACGGCGAACGGTGGAGTGGTGTGTCAGTCTGACACACCGCTCCACCTATCTTGGTAAAGAGACTACGATGGAGGCTTTTCACCACGTGATCAGCCATGTCCAATCACAGCCGATCACGATGTCAATAGGAAAAGCCGTTGATCTGCTTTTCCTCACTCATGTCTGACAGATGCAAATAGAGGAGAGCCGATCGGTGGCTCTCCTGACAGGGGGTCTGCGCTGATTGTTTATCAGCACAGCCCCCCCTCGGATGCCCGCATTAGATCACCAGGGAAGCCACCAGGACCACCAGGGAAGCGGGCAACATATGGATGGCCAGGTATGTACCCCATGGCCATCCACATGTGCCCAATGTGGCCAGTCTGTGCCCAATCTGTGCCAATCAGTGCCCACAAATGGGCACTGACTGGCACCATTATAAAGCAGTGATGCCCAGCAATGCCACCGATCAATGTCATCAGTGCCACCAATCAGTGTCAACAGTGCCACCCATCAGTGTCCATCTGTGCCACCTATCAGTGCCCATCCGTGCCCATCAGTGCCCACTTATCAGTACCCATCTGTGCCACCTATCAGTGTCACCCATAAGTACCTATCAGTGCCACCCATAAGTACCCATCAGTGCCGTCTATGAGTGCCCATCAGTGCCGTCTACGAGGGCCCATCAGTGCCGCATACCAGTGCCCATCAGTGCCACCTATCAGTGTCCATCAGTGCCGCCTATCAGTGCCCATCATCAGTGCCTGTCAGTGCCACCTCATCAGTGCCACCTCATTGGTGCCACCTCATGGGTGCCCATCAGTGACGCCTTATCAGTGCCCGTCAGTGCAGCCATATCAGTGCCCATCATTGAAGAAGAAAACGTACTTATTTACAAAAATTTTTAACAGAAACAAAGAAAAACTTGTTTTTTTTTCCTAAATTTTCTGTCCTTTTTTATATGTTGTGCAAAAAATAAAAACTGCAGAGGTGATCAAATACCACAAAAAGAAAGCTCTATTTGTGGGAACAAAATGATAAAAAATGTGTTTGGGTACAGTGTTGTATGACCGTGCAATTGTCATTCAAATTGCGACAGCGCTGAAAGCTAAAAATTGGCCTGGGCAGGAAGGTGTCTAAGTGCCTGGTATTGAAGTGGTTAAAGCTGTCCAGCTCACTTCATCTCTGCCTTCGCCTTGGTCACATCACAAGAAACCATCTCCTGTGTTCCTGTTTAAAGACTAGCTTCTGGCTCCTTTGCCTGCTTGCTGTTCCACTACTTGGATCCCTGACTTCTGGCCTGGTTGATTACCCGATCCGGTTACTGAACTATGGCTATGCTTTGAGTACGCTTACTCTATTTACCTTTTTATTTTTATTAATAAACAAGTGTGATTTAACTGTACTTCTGTCTCGGTCTGATTCATGGTTCCTGATAGTAGGCGAAGGCCATGAATTCAGAAGATACAGTCAATCCACTTGTTAGTAATATTTTTTCCAGATTGGATGAGCAAGATCACTGCATTGATCAGTTTGCCATGGTGTTACAAATGCTCCTGAGTCACATGGCTCACCTGGAATCCCCTACTGTGGCTGCTCCAGTACAACCTGAGTCGCAGGCCGTCTCTGCTTCTGCGCCAGTCTCTGTGCAGGCACCCGCCTCGAGCATTACATCTATAAGAGGTATGTCTGGTTCTGCGCCACTTCCCCAGCGATTTGGGGGCGATCCAGTTCAATGCAGAGGGTTTCTCAATCAGGTTGAGATATACTTCGAGATGCTGCCCCAGGCGTTTCCCATGGACAGAAGCAAAGTGGGTTTTGTGATATCCTTGCTGTCTGAGAGAGCCTTGGCCTGGGCTAACCCTCTATGGGAGATGCAAAAACCTGTTGTCTTAAGTTACCCTGAGTTTGTGGCCTCCTTTAAAAGGGTATTTGACATTCCCACACGCTCCTCTTCTGCTGCCAAGTGCCTCATGTCCATCAAACAGAGTACGAGAACTGTTGCCGACTACGCCATTGAATTCCGTACTCTGGCAGCAGAGGTTGCTTGGAATAATGAGGCCCTCGTGGCTGCTTTTTCTCATGGTCTCTCGGATTCCATCAAGGATGAGATAGCAGCCCAAGATATACCACTGAGCTGGAGAGCTTGATCTCGTTTGCCATCCTCATTGACTCCAGACTCAGAGAAAGACTTTCTTTTAAGGAGCGCTTGCAGAAGCCTCCTGTACGTTTGCCTCCGAGCTTTGCAGTCCCACCCATGCCTCCCTCACCTCCCATGCCTCCTGGTACCGAGTTGGTCAGTGAAAATGAACCCATGCACTTGGGGGTCACGCGTCTCTCTGCGGATGAGAGAGTCTTTAGGAGGAGGGAGAGATTGTGCCTTGGCAGGTCACTTTTTGCAGTCTTGTCCTACCTGTCCTGAGAACACCCGAACCTTGAGGTCCTGTCATGGACAGACTATAGGTTGCGTTGTGTCGTCCCCAGTTGTCCAGAAGGATAAGCCCCTGGTTTCGGTCACCCTTTTTTGGGCTAAGTCTTCTATCGTGATACAGACTCTAATAGGCTCTGGGGCTGCAGGCCTGTTCATTGATGCTGCCTTTGTATCAAAGCACTCGATTCCATTGCAGCTGCGCGACACTCCACTTGCCATTGAGGCTCTTGACGGGAGAGCTCTACAGCCTGCCCATGTGACTCATGAGACGGTTCCGTTGTCCATGGCCGTAGGGGCGCTTCACCATGAGATAATCCAATTCCAAGTTATTTCTTCACCTAAGTTTCTGCTAGTTATTGGTTATCCTTGGTTACAGAGGCACAACCCCTCTTTTGATTGGCTCCGTGCTGAGGTCCTCTCCTGGTCACCACAATGCAGTGAGACATGCTTCCGGAAGGTAGCCAAGTTCCTGTGCTGGTGCCGGTATCTTCTTTGTAAAGAAGAAGAGCAGTGAACTGAGACCTTGTATTGATTATAGGGGTCTCAATCGTTTCACGATTAAGAATGCCTACCCGATTCCATTGATTACTGAGTTATTTGATCGCTGCAAGGGAGCAATGGTTTTCACGAAGCTTGATTTGAGAGGGGCTTACAATCTTGTGAGGATTAAGGAGGGTGACGAGTGGAAAACTGCGTTTAATACTAGAACAGGCCATTATGTGTACCTCGTAATGCCTTTTGGCCTTTGTAACTCCGCGGCAATTTTCCAGGAATTTATTCACAATGTCCTCCGAGATTTGTTGCAGTTATGTGTGGTGGTTTTTCTCGATGATATCCCTGGAGAGCCACCACACAGATGTCTGTCGTGTGCTTCAGAAACTAAGAGAGAACAATCTCTATTGTAAACTGGAGAAGTGCGAGTTCCATCGTGAACAGGTTAAATTCCTGGGCTATGTAATTTCCACTGCTGGTTTTTCGATGGACCCAGAAAAACTTTCGGCAGTCCTACAGTGGCCTTGACCTGTGGGTTTACGTCCTCTGCAGCGTTTCCTCGGTTTTGCCAACTATTATCGGAAGTTTATCCGTAACTTCTCATCTCTGGTCAAGCCCCTGACTGATATGACCAGAAAGGACAGATAATATGTGTAAGCGAACTACTGAAACAAACTCAAAGACAATTAGTCTAAAAATGAGTAGGAACAATCCCTCACCTCATCCCAAACACTATTAAAAAAAGGATTGGTTAAAAAATTGCCCCAGGGATTTTACGGGTGAGAGGGAAGGGAGTATAGGTTATAATCAATGGTGAATATATGATTGGTATAGATCAAGTGATCAAAAAATTATAAAAATATATGCTTTATTCAAAAAATTATCACAAAATAAAAGTTAAAAGCAGTAGATATACCATACAACTGTTACACTGATATCATGTTAATAAAGGTTCTAATTAAAGAAACACCTATATACATGATACATTTGAGAGACCCGACATGTTTCGGAATATCATGGATGTAATTCCTTCTTCAGGGGTTTCCTGTGAAGTTGTATTATATGATCTGGAAAAGTACATGGATAAAATATACCAATCAACAATAAATTTAAGTATATCAAGATGGAGTATAAGTAGTAAAAGTACAAGGAATAGGGGCTTGGGAGGGAAAAGCATAGAGATAGTTGGCAATAGTAAGAAGACTTACTAGTCCACACCACTGTTATTGTTACATGGACCAAAAGCTGTCGATGATTTAACAGGTAGGACTTCAAGTTCTGATCCCTATGATGTCAATCAGAGATGTTTTTATGGAGAATAAATCAATATATGGGTACAATTGTATGGACAAGTGTGGAGCTAAACATACAATACTCTACATGTACATCATTGGGCAAAACCAAACAAAATGTCCATCTGAGAGGCAGTATGCGAAATTAAGTAAATTAATGGAACACAAAAATATTCGTGTGAAAACTGTTGGCCGACACTAACAGAAATAATATAGGAAATGATTGAGAAATGTGTCATACATAACTGACTAAAACCAAAAATGGTGGAAAACAGTTGCATATATAGAGACTCCCGTGAACTAGTATTCAAATCAAAATAATAACACACTGTAGAAGGTGTTGAACAAAAGGACTTCGAAGTCCTATAGGACGAAACGCGTCGGGTTGTTTTGCCTGTCTTGCCACTACTGATCCAAGCACTTTTTTATATACCTGGCTTTCTTCCTTTGAACCAGTCTGTTTTTATTGCCTCGTTTTTAATAAAAGCTCTCACTAAGCTGATTCACACTATGGGGAGTTCTTTCTTTTTGATCCCTATCACATTTGAGGATCTACCTTCACCATATGAAGCCGGACCCCTGTGAGTAGTTCCTCATCCATGCCACGGACATCGGTGATTGGCGAGTCCAGAGAGGTTCGTTTGGTGAGTGCTGCAGCCCTCCTCCATCTTCAGTTGCCGGTGATAGAGGGTCACCCCCTCAGCCTTATCGCAAGCCTGTTTGACTCCTAAGCCGCTGGCTGGTGAGTCCACCACTGTCGGTAAGGGTATTTTCGCCTATCCCATTTATATATCTGTTGGAGTTTATACCTTGTTGATGCCATCCCCGGGTTCAAGGACCCCGCACCATCTATCCTGGTAGTTGCCGATTGTTCCAGCCATAGGCCCATCTGTTGGTTCACATTTATGTTGGACTCTTGGCTTTATCAGCAGTGCACCATTTATGTCAGACTTTTCGTTTTACCAGGAGTTTGAGTGTTGACATTTTGCACATCACAGTCACCTTATTCACATTATTATTACCATTATTGTATTCACTTACTTATTTTGTCATTACTTTTGTTCAACGCCTTCTACAGTGTGTTATTATTTTGATTTGAATACTAGTTCACGGGAGTCTCTATATATGTAACTGTTTTCCACCATTTTTGGTTTTAGTCAGTTACTGTATGACACATTTCTCAATCATTTCCTATATTATTTCTGTTAGTGTCGGCTAACAGTTTTCACACGAATATTTTTGTGTTCCATTAATTTACTTCATTGCGCATACTGCCTCTCAGATGGACATTTTGTTTGGTTTTGCCCAATGATGTACATGTAGAGTATTGTATGTTTAGCGCCACACTTGTCCATACCATAGCTTTTTACAATTTGTCTGATTGTTGTGTTGGCCGCTGTGTAAAATTTTTTTTGGTTGGCGCACTATTACCTTTGATTTTTTGATATGGGTACAATTGTTTGAGACTGACGTTGGATATCGTATTAAATTTCTTCCATATATCTATCTAGTTGGCAGCATTGCATCAAAAGTCCACCGGGTATGTCCGGCCCACAGAGTCCACAAGGAACAGCATAGAAAAAATAGGTGCAGGATCCTAAATGTAAATATAATATATAGTGTATAATAATTAATATATGACTAGAGAGGTATGTATATATATATATAAGATATTAATTAATGTGATCAGAAGTGGGGGTCAAAGCTAGCCACTTGCCGACCGCCTAACGCACATATACGGCGGCAGAATGGCACGGGCAGGCAGAATCACGTACCCATACGTGATCTGCCTCCCACGGGCGGGGGGTCCGATCGGACCCCCCCCGGTGCCAGCGGCGGTCGGCATTTGACTGGGAGCGTCGGGAGGCGAGGGGGAGACCATCCGATCGTGGCCCCCCCCACGCGATTGCTCCCAGCCAATCGGAATCCTCCCCTGCCTGTGTGTAGTTTCACACAGGCAGAGGATGTGATGTCATCTCTCCTCGGCTTGGCAGTTTCCGTCCCAGCGCCGAGGAGAGAAGACATGTGAGTGCACAACACACACACACACACACAGTAGAACATGCCAGGCATACTTTACACCCCCGATCCCCCCCCCGATCGCCCCCCGATCCCCCCCCAATCACCCCCCCCTGTCACAAACTGACAGCAAGCAGTATTTTTTTTTTTTTTCTGATTACTGCATGGTGTCAGTTTGTGACAGTTACAGTGTTAGGGCAGTGAGTATTACCCCCCTTTAGGTCTAGGATACCCCCCTAACCCACCCTAATAAAGTTTTAACCCCTTGATCACCCCCTGTCACCAGTGTCACTAAGCGATCATTTTTCTGATCGCTGTATTAGTGTCGCTGGTGACGCTAGTTAGGGAGGTAAATATTTAGGTTCGCCGTCAGCGTTTTATAGCGACAGGGACCCCCATATACTATCTAATAAATGTTTTAACCCCTTGATTGCCCCCTAGTTAACCCTTTCACCACTGATCACCGTATAACTGTTACGGGTGACGCTGGTTAGTTTGTTTATTTTTTATAGTGTCAGGGCACCCGCCGTTTATTACCGAATAAAGGTTTAGCCCCCTGATCGCCCGGCGGTGATATGCGTCGCCCCAGGCAGCGTCAGATTAGCGCCAGTACCGCTAACACCCACGCACGCAGCATACGCCTCCCTTAGTGGTATAGTATCTGTACGGATCAATATCTGATCCGATCAGATCTATACTAGTGTCCCCAGCAGTTTAGGGTTCCCAAAAACGCAGTGTTAGCGGGATCAGCCCAGATACCCACTAGCACCTGCGTTTTTCCCCTCTGCCCGGCCCAGCGCACCCAAGTGCAGTATCGATCGATCACTGTCACTTACAAAACACTAAACGCATAACTGCAGCGTTCACAGAGTCAGGCCTGATCCCTGCGATCGCTAACAGTTTTCTTGGTAGCGTTTTGGTGAACTGGCAAGCACCAGCCCCAGGCAGCGTCAGGTTAGCGCCAGTACCGCTAACACCCACGCACACAGCATACGCCTCCCTTAGTGGTATAGTATCTGAACGGATCAATATCTGATCCGATCAGATCTATACTAGTGTCCCCAGCAGTTTAGGGTTCCCAAACACGCAGTGTTAGCGGGATCAGCCCAGATACCTGCTAGCACCTGCGTTTTGCCCCTCTGCCCGGCCCAGCCCACCCAAGTGCAGTATCGATCGATCACTGTCACTTACAAAACACTAAACGCATAACTGCAGCGTTCGCAGAGTCAGGCCTGATCCCTGCGATCGCTAACAGTTTTTTTGGTAGCGTTTTGGTGAACTGGCAAGCACCAGCCCCAGGCAGCGTCAGGTTAGTGCCAGTACCGCTAACACCCACGCACACACCGTACACCTCCCTTAGTGGTATAGTATCTGATCGGATCAATATCTGATCTGATCAGATCTATACTAGCGTCCCCAGCAGTTTAGGGTTCCCACAAACGCAGTGTTAGCGGGATCAGCCCAGATACCTGCTAGCACCTGCGTTTTGCCCCTCCGCCCGGCCCAGCCCAGCCCACCCAAGTGCAGTATCGATCGATCACTGACACTTACAAAACACTAAACGCATAACTGCAGCGTTCGCAGAGTCAGGCCTGATCCCTGCGATCGCTAACAGTTTTTTTTGTAGCGTTTTGGTGAACTGGCAAGCACCAGCGGCCTAGTACACCCCGGTCGTAGTCAAACCAGCACCGCAGTAACACTTGGTGATGTGGCGAGTCCCATAAGTGCAGTTCAAGCTGGTGAGGTGGCAAGCACAAGTAGTGTCCCGCTGCCACCAAAAAGACAAACACAGGCCCGTCGTGCCCATAGTGCCCTTCCTGCTGCATTCGCCAATCCTAATTGGGAACCCACTGCTTCTGCAGCGCCCGTACTTCCCCCATTCACATCCCCAACCAAATGCAGTCGGCTGCATGAGAGGCATTTTCTTTATGTCCTCCCGAGTAACCCTACCCAGCGAACCCCCCAAAAAAGATGTTGTGTCTGCAGCAAGCGCGGATATAGGCGTGACACCCGCTATTATTGTCCCTCCTGTCCTGACAATCCTGGTCTTTGCATTGGTGAATGTTTTGAACGCTACCATTCACTAGTTGAGTATTAGCGTAGGGTACAGCATTGCACAGACTAGGCACACTTTCACAGGGTCTCCCAAGATGCCATCGCATTTTGAGAGACCCGAACCTGGAACCGGTTACAGTTATAAAAGTTAGTTACAAAAAAAAGTGTAAAAAAAAAAAACACATACAAAAATATAAAATAAAAAAAAAAATAGTTGTCGTTTTATTGTTCTCTCTCTCTCTATTCTCTCTCTATTGTTCTGCTCTTTTTTACTGTATTCTATTCTGCAATGTTTTATTGTTATTATGTTTTATCATGTTTGCTTTTCAGATATGCAATTTTTTATACCTTACCGTTTACTGTGCTTTATTGTTAACCATTTTTTTGTCTTCAGGTACGCCATTCACAACTTTGAGTGGTTATACCAGAATGATGCCTGCAGGTTTAGGTATCATCTTGGTATCATTCTTTTCAGCCAGCGATCGGCTTTCATGTAAAAGCAATCCTAGCAGCTAATTAGCCTCTAGACTGCTTTTACAAGCAGTGGGAGGGAATGCCCCCCCCCCAACGTCTTCCGTGTTTTTCTCTGGCTCTCCTGTCTCAACAGGGAACCTGAGAATGCAGCCGGTGATTCAGCCAGCTGACCATAGAGCTGATCAGAGACCAGAGTGGCTCCAAACATCTCTATGGCCTAAGAAACCGGAAGCTACGAGCATTTTATGACTTAGATTTCGCCGGATGTAAACAGCGCCATTGGGAAATTGGGAAAGCATTTTATCACACCGATCTTAGTGTGGTCAGATGCTTTGAGGGCAGAGGAGAAATCTAGGGTCTAATAGACCCCAATTTTTGCAAAAAAGAGTACCTGTCACTACCTATTGCTATGATAGGGGATATTTACATAAAGAAAAAAAAAAAAAAAGCACCCCTGTCCCCCCTGCTCTCGCGCTAAGGCAAACGCAAGCGTCGGTCTGGCGTCAAATGTAAACAGCAATTGCACCATGCATGTGAGGTATCACCACGAACGTCAGATCGAGGGCAGTAATTTTAGCAGTAGACCTCCTCTGTAAATCTAAAGTGGTAACCTGTAAAGGCCTTTAAAGGCTTTTAAAAATGTATTTAGTTTGTCGCCACTGCACGTTTGTGCGCAATTTTAAAGCATGTCATGTTTGGTATCCATGTACTCGGCCTAAGATCATCTTTTTTATTTCATCAAACATTTGGGCAATATAGTGTGTTTTAGTGCATTAAAATTTAAAAAAGTGTGTTTTTTCCCCAAAAAATGCGTTTGAAAAATAGCTGCGCAAATACTGTGTGAAAAAAAAAAAATGAAACACCCACCATTTTAATCTGTAGGGCATTTGCTTTAAAAAAATATATAATGTTTGGGGGTTCAAAGTAATTTTCTTGCAAAAAAACAAATATTTTTTTATGTAATCAAAAAGTGTCAGAAAGGGCTTTGTCTTCAAGTGGTTAGAAGAGTGGGTGATGTGTGACATAAGCTTCTAGATGTTGTGCATAAAATGCCAGGACAGTTCAAAACCCCCCCAAATGACCCCATTTTGGAAAGTAGACACCCCAAGCTATTTGCTGAGAGGCATGTCGAGTCCATGGAATATTTTATATTGTGACACAAGTTGCGGGAAAGAGACAATTTTTTTTTTTTTTTTGCGCAAAGTTGTCACTAAATGATATATTGCTCAAACATGCCATGGGAATATGTGAAATTACACCCCAAAATACATTCTGTTGCTTCTCCTGAGTACGGGGATACCACATGTGTGAGACTTTTTGGGAGCCTAGCCGCGTACGGGACCCCGAAAACCAAGCACCGCCTTCAGGCTTTCTAAGGCCGTAAATTTTTGATTTCACTCTTCACTGCCTATCACAGTTTCGGAGGCCATGGAATGCCCAGGTGGCAAAACCCCACCCCAAATGACCCCATTTTGGAAAGTAGACACCCCAAGCTATTTGCTGAGAGGTATAGTGAGTATTTTGCAGACCTCACTTTTTGTCACAAAGTTTTGAAAATTGAAAAAAGAAAAAAAAATTTTTTTTTTCTCGTCTTTCTTTATTTTCAAAAACAAATGAGAGCTGCAAAATACTCACCATGCCTCTCAGCAAATAGCTTGGGGTGTCTACTTTCCAAAATGGGGTAATTTGGGGGGGGTTTGTGCCACCTGGGCATTCCATGGCCTCCGAAACTGTGATAGGTAGTGAGGAGTAAAATCAAAAATGTACGCCCTTAGAAATCCTGAAGGCAGTGATTGGTTTTCGGGGCCCCGTACGCGGCTAGGCTCCCAAAAAGTCCCACACATGTGGTATCCCCGTACTCAGGAGAAGCAGCTAAATGTATTTTGGGGTGCAATTCCACATATGCCCATGGCCTGTGTGAGCAATATATCATTTAGTGACAACTTTGTGAAAAAAAAAAAAAAAAATTTGTCACTTTCCCGCAACTTGTGTCAAAATATAAAACATTCCATGGACTCAACATGCCTCAAAGCAAATAGCTTGGGGTGTCTACTTTCCAAAATGGGGTCATTTGGGGGGGTTTTATGCCATCTGGGCATTTTATGGCCTTCAAAACTGTGATAGGTAGTGAGGAGTAAAATCAAAAATGTACGCCCTTAGAAATCCTGAAGGCAGTGATTGGTTTTTGGGGCCCCGTACGCGGCTAGGCTCCCAAAAAGTCCCACACATGTGGTATACCCATACTCAGGAGAAGCAGCTAAATGTATTTTGGGGTGCAATTCCACATATGCCCATGGCCTGTGTGAGCAATATATCATTTAGTGACAACTTTTTGTAATTTTTTTTGTCATTATTCAATCACTTGGGACAAAAAAAATGAATATTCAATGGGCTCAACATGCCTCTCAGCAAATTCCTTCGGGTGTCTACTTTCCAAAATGGGGTCATTTGTGGGGGTTTTGTCCTGCCCTGCCATTTTAGCACCTCAAGAAACGACATAGGCAGTCATAAATTAAAGGCTGTGTAAATTCCAGAAAATGTACCCTAGTTTGTAGGCGCTATAACTTTTGCGCAAACCAATAAATATACACTTATTGACATTTTTTCTACCAAAGACATGTGGCCGAATACATTTTGGCCTAAATGTATGACTAAAATTGAGTTTATTGGATTTTTTTTAGAACAAAAAGTAGAAAATATCATTTTTTTTCAAAATTTTCGGTCTTTTTCCATGTATAGCGCAAAAAATAAAAATGGCAGAGGTGATCAAATACCATCAAAAGAAAGCTCTATTTGTGGGAAGAAAAGGACGCAAATTTTGTTTGGGTACAGCATTGCATGACCGCGCAATTAGCAGTTAAAGCGACGCAGTGCCGAATTGTAAAAAGTGCTCTGGTCAGGAAGGGGGTAAAACCTTCCGGGGCTGAAGTGGCTAGAAAACAAAAGAGATGTATTAATTGTAAATCCATAACAATGCAGTAATATGATACTTCCAGTAGTGCAGGCTACATAAACAATACAGTATAGATGTCATAACTGTAAATTATATATTCATAAAGCAATACATTTACAGTCAATGTTAGAAAGAAAGAACAACAAGACTACACGATTTATATTGGCAAAAATGGAGTGTATAGAATGACAGTATTATACATGTACAGCCAATATAACAATATTCAATAATGTCTGAGTACCAAAGACCAAGGATGTGATCAAGAGGGATGAATAAAATCATGAGACATATCCTGATTGTAAACCTACATATCACCTTCGTAACCCCCTGATGTGAAGCCCTGTAAAAAGGGTTTAAAGCTTAGTATCTCATTCAAGCCTGGAGGTGAGGTGGCATTCAAATTCGAAATCCACCTCATCTCCCGTTGGAGGAGCAATTTGTTAAAATCCCCTCCTCTGGGGGTTTGGTGGAGACGGTCCAGTACTAAAACTGATATTTTTGGGAAACATTCACTGTGGACTGTGGCCATATGTTATCCCCAGGGAAAATCTGGGTTTTTAGTTTTCATGGCTGTAATATAACGATACAGCCATTTGCATAGTTTTTGGATGGTTTTTCCCACATAATAACAGCCGCATTCGCATTGTATCTAATACACAACGAATGTGGTCTGACAGTTGGCGTAGTGTTTTGGGGAGAATATCCATCCATTGGGAAGATGTGGATTCTTAGCTCTATTCATGTAACGACAATAGCCACACGAACCACAGGGAAAGGTGCCAAGAGTGTTACAGGGGTCTCCACGAGTAAGTCCCCTGAACTCACTACTGACCAGTCGGTCACCCAGCGACGTATTACGTTGGAATGGTGACCAGCGGGTCAGGAGACACTAAGGGGCCCACCACTGGATCGTTGGTTAAGACATGCCAGTATTTAATTAGAATTTGTCTAAATTCTGTATGTTTGTTTGAGAAGGTCGTAATTATCCTAGTTTAAGGATTTGAGACAGAGGTAGGTTTATTATGTGGTCGTAGTAGGTCTTGTCTATCACAACTATTAGCTTTATTAAACGCTCTTTTTAGACATCTATGGCTGTAGCCTCTATCTAAAAGATGATTTTTTAGAGCTCCAGCTTCTCTAAGGAAATCATCATTGTTGGAACAGTTCCGTTTATTCCTAAGAAATTGGCTGAAAGGGATGGAGTTGATCAGTGATTTTGGGTGAAAGCTATCAGAATGCAGGATGGTATTGCCAGATGTAGGTTTGCGATGAAGTTTGCAAGCTAGGATGTTATTAGGATCCTTAAATATCTTCACATCTAGGAATGTTAAAGATGTATGATTATGGATCATCGTAAATTTTAAGTTGAATTCATTGTTATTCAAAATGGTTAAAAAAGTATGAAGTAATTCAATGGATCCCTCCCATAGGATGAAGATGTCATCGATGTACCTTTGCCACAAAGTAATGTGGCGCAGGTACAAGGAGAGATCCTCATCCTCACTTAGGGTGCTTTCCTATTCCCCCAGGTACAGATTGGCGTAGCCAGGGGCACAACAGGTGCCCCTGGCTACGCCCTGCACCTGGAGCAAGTATTGGCCATGAAAACCGAAAACATTGTGCCAGCAGTATAAATTCATTGAACGGTTTCTTTGAGGGAATAGTTTGTGCTAAAGTTTTTCGAATACAGTTCAAGCCCTTGTCGTGTGGTATTGAGCTATACAGTGTTTCTACATCGATGGAGACCAGGATAGTATGGTCAGTTATCTGGACTCCATCAATGATTTGGAGTAAATGAATCGTGTCTTTTATGTATGACGGTAGGGCAGACACAAGGGGTCTTAGATGTTCATCCACCACTTTAGAAAGGTTCTCGGTGATGGACCCATTGCCTGACACAATGGGTCTGCCCGGAGGATCTGTTTTGTTTTTGTGAATCTTGGGGGAGGGAATAGAACGTAGGAATGACTGGGAATGAAGTACGAATAAATTTTTCATAATTGATTAGTGATTATATTATTATTAAGTGCTCTATCCATGAGGATATAGAATTCCTCATTGAATCGAGTGATTGTTTCAAATTTAATGGGTCTGTACCATTCAGTATTATTCAGTATCTTCATACACATTGATATATACTTGTCATTACCCATTAGTACAATATTTCCGCCCTTATCTGAGGGTTTAATAACTAAATTGGGATTCTTTGATAGTCCTTCAAGGGCTTGTTTTTCTTTGTTTGTTAGGTTATCAGATGAACTTGTACTGGCACTCATGCTTTTTATGGCCTGGGTAGTTAATTTTAGGAAAGTAGATATGCCCTGGTTGGCACTTGGAGGGGGATAAAGATCAGATTGTTTCTTCAATTTAGAAGATGTCTGCTCACTTGTTATAGAGGTGGTAGGTGGGTTCAAAAGGGATTCTAAGTCTATCGTGTCTATGAGGTCACGGGTGTCGCTCTCTTCCAGGAGTGCGTTTAGATAGCTCAAGGCTTAACGTTCCCTGAGAGATCGAAACGCACTTGAATCTACATCGGTCTTATCAAACATACTCTGCAACTGAAGCTTTTCGTGTAAATATATGTAAATCTTTTATTGTTTCAAATTTATCAATTTTGCGATTGGGGCAAAAAGTAAGTCCGCTAGTAGGAACAGATATTTCATCTGCTGTAAGAGATTAATAATATTGTATTGAGGAATTGGTTGAGACATAGTAGCTCCTACATTGGAGGAGCTGGAGAGGGGCCTAAGTTTTTTGGCTGAAATAAACTGGGGATTCTTACATTCGTCAGAGATGTAGTTTCTCTTGTATTAGGTTCTGGGTGAGTTGGACCAACTATATTCAAAGGATGTTTGTGGAATTGGAGTAGGTGTTTTAATTGGTGTTTTCCGTGTACGATTATCTTGGTTGCGTTTAGGTCAACGCAGCCTAAACGCAGCCAAGATAACACCAATTAAAACACCTACTTCAATTCCACAAACATCCGAGAATATAGTTGGTCCAACTCACCCAGGACCTAATACAAGAGAAACTACATCTCTGACGAATGTAAGAATCCCCAGTTTATTTCAGAAAAATGAGGGGAATAACTGCGCTACAGTGAAATACATAAACAATAACAATTATAGCCGCGATTTATCTATGTAATACAAACACAGTGAAATTAAATAAGAAAAAAAGGGGGGTTGAATCGCGCTAAAACAGATTGGTGATGATATACATCATCACCAAACCAAATATTTAGAACTAAGTGAAGAGTTCCCCTTTAGTGTATACATAATATACAAAACACATGTCAAATGAATAATCAATCCAAAAATAAAATGTTCAAAGTGATAATAAAAAGTCCATGTATAAAAAATAAATCACCCAAGTGATATGAAAGTATCTTAAAAAGTTCCAAAAAACATAAATTCTTGCTGTGAGAAGAAAAAAGCATGCTTGCTCCACCACCGTGAAATCAGACTGGCCGCTTACCAGAAACTCATGATCCCCCGTTACAGAGGATCAGAGAAAGCTGTTTGTTAATACTGCTTCGAACCACGACCAATGAATCAGAGACCTTATACCGAGATGGGACATCAAAGACTGCAGGGTCAGGCTAAAGATGTTCACACTGACAGGTACTCAGACATCAGCCCACAGCAATGCAGATACGGTCATAGAAGGAAAAAAAGGCTCCATATAGTGTAAAATCATTGACTTTATTGGATAAGTAAAAAGTTAAACTCACATGTTAATAGACAATAGTAGGCATGTAGTGTAGTCTGGAGCGCCGGCCGGAAGCTCACAGACAGCCCGTCCTACTGGAAACAGAGAGTCACATCATCCAGGGGCACATCATTCCCTGGATGATGTGACTCTATCACGAAACGCTGCGTAGGGCAGAGTGACGTGTTCTCGTCACCTCCCATTGCTGCTGTTGTTTCCAGTAGGACAGGCTGCAGGACAGGACTACTGACTGCATTCTATTACTAAGCATCTATCGTCGTTTGTTTGCCGGTTGTTGCCCAGCGCTCCCTGGTATCCCCCGGCACGAGTAGGCTCCACACACTTTATGTGTGGGGCCTCACTTCGGGCTTCTTATGGTCCTTTGTAATTCGCCACTCGCGCTTGCGTGATGCGGACGTTCCTTGGACCATTTAGGGATATGCCCCTCCTTCCCATGCCGGCGGCGCTCTGACGTCTGACGTCATCGCGCCTTTTGATGCGGTGGCGCTGGACGCCATTGCGCCGGGGGAATCAGCATTCGGCAACGGTTTACCTCCTTGCTGACACTTCGGTCAGCTGATGGAGGTGTGTCGCCGGCCTCCTCCTCTCCTTCCCCTTGACGATACTACTCCTATAGATGGGATTTCCCGCCCCTTATAGGCGGTATCTTCCCATTATCAGCTGGCTCATATAGCCCAGAGCACTTTGCTGCTACACACCCTGATCTCACAGCAAGAAGCAGATCGGTTCCCTTATAAACTTCAATCATTTAGTAAGTACGCTACTCCGCTACTTATTTACGTTGTAAATTAATTTCTAATCCTGTATACAATAATCTATGGATTTCATGGATATGGTATTGGTACTTCCACATATGTAAACATAGAGCTGCACTATAAAATTCACCATAGCTACCCGCATTGGGCTGTGTTTAGTGCATCTATATATGATATATACTTTTTCTGTTTGACCCATCTTATCCAGCATTATTTGCTGCACAAGTCATTACCATACTGTTCCAAGATCTACACTTGCACTCTTAGTCTATTACCATTACTATCTTCCCCTCTGAACTAACATGCAATAAATTGATGGAGATCAATGGATTTCCAGTATACAATTCCTTGCATGTAATTACCCTCCTGTTGTACATATCATGTACACACATTACAGATTTGCTCTCCCTCTTCTATGTCTTTTTGCGCTGCCAGCTCGCATTAATTAATATCTTAGATATATATATATATATTTATATACATAACTCTCTCTAGTCATATATTAATTCTTATACACTATATATTATATTTACATTTAGGATCCTGCACCTATTTTTTCTATGCTATTCCTTGTGGACTCTGTGGGCCGGACATACCCGGAGGACTTTTGGTGCAATGCTGCCAACTAGATAGATATATGGAAGACATTTAATACGATATCCAACGTCAGTCTCAAACAGTTGTACCCAAATATTGATTTATTCTCCATAAAAACATCTCTGATTGACATCATAGGGATCAGAACTTGGAGTCCTACCTGTTAAATCATCTACAGCTTTTGGTCCATGTAACAATAACAGTGGTGTGAACTAGTAAGTCTTCTTACTATTACCAACTATCTCTATGCTTTTCCTTCCCAAGCCTCTATTCCTTGTACTTTTACTACTTGTACTCCATCTTGATACACTTAAATTTATTGTTGATTGGTATATTTTATCCATGTACTTTTCCAGATCATATAATACAACTTCACAGGAAACCCCTAAAGAAGGAATTACATCCATGATATTCCGAAACATGTCGCGTCTCTCAAATGTATCATGTATGGGGGCGCATGCGTGGCGCGATGCGAGACAGACGCTGCTGAGCTGAGCTCTGTTGGACGAGGCAGGCCAGGCAAGATTCCCGGGGCTATTCCGAAGCTAAAAACAACCCTATCACCCCCGCGGAACTCCTTTGTGCATGCCATCGGGCAAAAAGGGGCGGCATTACCGCTCCCAACATACCGTCACAAACTACCTCATGAACCTGGAGAAGAAGATGACCCAAAATGGCGCTGGCCACCATGCGGCCTCAAGCATTCCTGTACAGGCTTCATCCAAGGGCAGTGAGTACTCTCAACCCCTCTCCAAAGCCAATCTCGATGCAAGCCTGTCAGCTATATATGATAAATTTGTAGACAAGCTAGAACAAGAGATACACAAATCTACCACCGCTCTCTCTCAGGAGATAGCCAGTATAGGAGGCCGTACAGACATACTTGAAGCCGAGCATGATGAACTAGCCATTGCACGCAATGACCTTAGAAAGGACTATGAAACCTTGGCAGACAGCTTTTCTTTCATGCAGGCTCACATTGAAGATCTGGACAATAGAAACAGACAAAACAACATAAGAGTTCACGGAGTCCCAGAGTCAATCACAGACCTAAATCAAGCTATCACAAAGCTGTTTCATAATCTAGTACCAGATAAACCACTCTCTGCTTTTGCTTGTGACAGAATGCACAGGGTACTGCGTCCAAAACCAACATCAGATAAACCACCCAGAGATATAATAATGTGCATGAAAGACTTTGTCACTAAAGAAGATATCATGCGGGCCGCCAGAAACTCCCCGTCCATTGAATTAGATGGGATAAGGCTGCAGATCTACCCTGACATCTCTCCTGCGACTTTGGACCGAAGACGCAGGATGAAAGAAGTCACAAATGTTCTTCAAACAGCCAGGATCAAATATAGATGGGGCTTCCCATTCAAATTATCTATAATGCACAATGGCACAACCTACACTGTATATAATGTCATCGAAGGAAAAGATCTGCTTATCAAGCTGGGACTGTTGGAACCACAACCATCACAACGTCTTCCTGCAACCCCTAGATCTTCTCCTATATGGTCCACACCCTCCACCAGACGTAATCCAAGAGAGTTAAGAAGATGGCAACAACTCTCCCCTCAAGATCGTGCCGCCTAATCTGTCAGAATTCATCTGCGTTGAGCGAGTTCTTCACTGCTCCTTTCACTTGTTGATGGACAGTGTTCGGTTAACACAGCTCACCCTTACCTAACACCCCAGTGCTGAATAAACATTCAACCCTTATGTAAATCGACTCTGATTTTACAAACAACCCCAGATATGAAGCACTGAACAGAATATTTACCCATTCTTTTTCCCATACTAACATTTTTTTTTATTTTTCACAGATATAACCTTTAAAAAAAAAAGGGAAAGGGGAAAAGGAAAAAAAAAATGTTTTTCCTATACAGGTTATCAACCACTAAGCTCTAAGGTCTCGCAATCATCCTCCTCCCGTATGGGTGGACATCAGACATTTTCTACAGCACTGCTATGGAACCTACTGCTTGGTAACTGCACCCCAGAGAACTGTGAGACTTTTTATGCTTGCCATATTTCATACCATAGTCATAAGCTTATTCCTTCGGCTCCTATCATCTATTCATCAGAGCTCGATATATAATTGTTCTCCCCGTCAATCTTTAATGTTATCTACCCTTTTGGTAGACTGTTATGGTTTGTTTCTTTGTGTACATTACCATGCACAAACTTTTTTTTCAAAAAAGTTAATAACTTTTTAAATTGCCTGGCCCATCCACCGTCGCTAGTTTGACCCCCAATCTGCCCAAGGGGCCTGCGGCCCTGCCTCCCCCTGAGGTGGGGCGGCATTCCCCGCCGGCAGAAATTGGACTGGTAAGTCCTATTGTAGACTTTACTAGGCTGAGCGACTCATGGTCCCTCAGTCCCCTTTTTTTCTTTTTTTCAGTTATTGTTATTTTAGCCCTTATGGCAACCTTTGCAAATAATGTACTTTCTGGAAGACTTGTAATACTTCTTAGTTCAGGTTATCCTAACTTGGGTATTTCTATACCATTATCCTATGTATTATACAGGATTCATTCCCCTAAATTAAATATTACTACTGCTTCATTTTACACTCATCAATTTATAAATGTATGCATGGTCTATTATCACAATGTCATTCTATATTTACTGTTCTCTCCTTTTTGGTCCTTGTTGATCCCCCTCCACTCAACTAGAGTTATCTCCCTCTGTAAAAATGATTGCTTTGCCAGACTAGACTATATTTTCTGTACCCCGATCCTCTTAGCAAACCCTTCTATAACAGACATACATCCCCGCCCATGGTCAGACCACAACATAGTAGCGTTTGAAACTTCCCATATTGGCATGGCTCCCACCCCCTTTAACTGGCGCCTTAATGATTCACTCCTTTCAAACCCCTCTACTGTTCAACATATTAGTACCCATATTGAGGAATATTTCCAAACAAACACCTCAGATGAGGTCAAGGCTGGACTGGGACAAAAATTTGGCCCTGGACTTCCTCATGACTGGTCCACTTTAATTTTGAGTGTCCCCAACAGCGCCCCCCTTACATCAGAGTGTCCCCAACAGCGCCCCCTTACATCAGAGTGTCCCCAACAGCGCCCCCTTACATCAGAGTGTCCCCAACAGCATCCCCCTTACATTAGAGTGTCCCCAACAGCATCCCCCTTACATCAGAGTGTCCCCAACAGCGTCCCCCTTACATCAGAGTGTCCCCAACAGCGTCCCCCTTACATCAGAGTGTCCCCAACAGCGTCCCCCTTACATCAGAGTGTCCCCAACAGCGTCCCCCTTACATCAGAGTGTCCCCAACAGCGTCCCCCTTACATCAGAGTGTCCCCAACAGCGTCCCCCTTACATCAAAGTGTCCTCAACAGCGCCCCCGTTACATCAGAGTGTCCCCAACAGTGTCCCCCTTACATCAGAGTATACCCAACAATGTCCCCCTTACATCAGAGTGTCCCCAACAGTGTCCCCCTTACATCAGAGTGTCCCCAACAGCGTCCCCCTTACATCAGAGTGTCCCCAACAGCATCCCCCTTACATCAGAGTGTCCCCAACAAAGTCCCCCTTACATCAGAGTGTCCCCAACAGAGTCCCCCTTACATCAGAGTGTCCCCAACAGCATCCCCCTTACATCAGAGTGTCCCCAACAGCATCCCCCTTACATCAGAGTGTCCCCAACAGCATCCCCCTTACATCAGAGTGTCCCCAACAGCATCCCTCTTACATCAGAGTGTCCCCAACAACATCCCCCTTACATCAGAGTGTCCCCAACAGCATCCCCTTACATCAGAGTGTCCCCAACAGCATCCCCCTTACATCAGAGTGTCCCCAACAGCGTCCCTCTTACATCAGAGTGTCCCAATCAGCAGCTCCCTTCACAGAGAGTCCCCACCAGCAGCCCACTTCACATCACAGTCCCCACCAGCAGCCCACTTCACATCACAGTCCCCACCAGCAGCCCACTTCACATCACAGTCCCCACCAGCAGCAGCCCCACCAGCAGCCCACTTCACATAGCAGTCCCCACCAGCAGCCCACTTCACATCACAGTCCCCACCAGCAGCAGCCCCACCAGCAGCCCACTTCACATAGCAGTCCCCACCAGCAGCTCCCTTCACATCAGAGTCCCCACCAGCAGCTCCCTTCACATGAGAGTCCCCACCAGCAGCCCACTTCACATAGCAGTCCCCACCAGCAGCTTCCTTCACATCAGAGTCCCCACCAGCAGCTCCCTTTACATCAGAGTCCCCACCAGCCCACTTCACATCAGAGTCCCCATCAGAGAGCCCCCATCAGCAGCCCTTCACATCAGTGTCCTCCCTTTCCTCCCCCTCCCACATGGACTCACCGTTTTGAAGGCTGCTTCTCGTTCCTCTCTCCAGTCATGTGATAACAAGTGATAGGGGAGAGAGGAAGGAAAGTCCCTGCAGGCTGGAGGGAGCATAACGCCTAATGGAAGGAAGCTTCTCCTCCTGACAGGAGTGAAATTGCGATCACTCACTGTCAGAGAGGAGCGGCTCCAGGACTGCACCTGACTGGCCCACTGAGCCATCAGCCCACCGGGAATCTCCCTGTAGTCCCTATGGCCAGTACAGGCCTGGATGAGGTTCTCCCAACCTCTGTATGGGCTGCCCACAAAGCAGTCCTAAGGGGTCACTTAATCAATATAGCCGCAGCTAAAAATAAATCCAAACTTACAGAAATTAAATGTCTTACCAAAGAACTCCATGAATTATATAATAAACTAAATAACAATATCACTCTGGAAGTATCTAATCTCATTCAAATAAAACGCAAAGCCCTAAACACATTACTCTCTGAAGATACCGAAAAATCTCTAAGATTTTCTAAAGCTAAATTTTTGCTGCATGGAAACTCTTCCTCAGCAATGTTCGCCAGAAAACTGAATCATGACACTAAACCCCCTCACGTTTACAAACTTCGGGACCAAAATGGCAACTTGGTAACACACCCCCAAGACGTCCTCCAAATTTTCACTTCCTTCTACAAAAACCTTCTTTCCGGTCCTCAAACTCATCCCCAACCCGCTACACTAGATTGGTTAAACTCTCTCCAACTCCCAAAACTCAACCAACAACAATCCTCTTCAATAAATGATCCATGCACTGACACCGAAATTCTAAACATAATAAAATCCCTTAAAACCTCGACAGCACCAGGCCCAGATGGCTTTACCACATCATACTATAAAAAATTTGCCCCCCTATTGACCCCAAGCCTCACCAAAATGTTCAATCATATCTAAGTTGTCAGGTGGTCATTTTCCTGAAGACCTATCCTTAATACCCAAACCCCAAAAAGACCATTCCCATCCACAAAACTTCCATCCCATTTCAGTCCTTAAAGCGGAGTTCCACCCAAATTTTGAACAATATCTGTATGTATTCTCTTCCTTGCCTAGATGCTGACATGCCATTTAAAAAAATTTAAATCGCCGTAATTACCTTTTATTTTTCTATTCTTCTTTGCACTTCCTGGTTCTCCTCCCGTGGGAGTAGGCGTGTTTCTAGCCTCTCCCAGACTCCTGGGAGCTAGTCTCAGGCTTCCCAGGATGCCACTGAGCATGTGCGGGAACGAGCGGTGAATGCTGGGAGCACAGCATTCACCACATCCAGGAAATAAATGCTTGTGGGCTTCAAATGCCCACAATGAAGATGGAAACTGCCTGCAGTGAATAATATAAGTTATTCTTTCCGACGAAATCTGACACAGGCGGACATATTACACACAATATGTGATTATGTAATGCTGAGAAGAAAAGTTTGTGAATGAACTCAAAAAAAAAAAAACGATAGATAGGTGGACCCCTGCTTTAACAACGACCTCAAACTGTTTGGCAGATTATTGGCAAATAGACTGGCCACAGTTATCACTTCCCTGATCCACACTGACCAAACGGGTTTTATCCCAGGCAGACAAATAGTTGACAACATTAGATTAGTTACAAACATTGTCCAAGATGCCAATCTTCACTCTCACCCTCTCTACTTGCTCAGCCTTGACATCCACAAGGCCTTTGACAGTGTTAACTGGTCCTACCTAAACCACCTATTACCCAAATTTGGCATATCAGAAAAATTCATACATGGATTTAATGCTCTATACCACCTCCCTCAAACCAGAATTAGAATCCCAGGTAATAATTCAGATTTCTTCCCCCTAAGCAGAGGAACCAGACAAGGCTGTCCTCTTTCCCCCCTTCTCTTCGCCTTAGCCATTGAACCCTTAGCAATCGCCATTAGAAATAACACTAACATTAAAGGTTACCATAAAGATCCATATCACTTTAAACTTAGTCTTTATGCAGACAATGCACTTTTATTTTTAACAGACCCTCTTATCTCAATCCCCAATCTTCTCTCAGAACTCCACTCTTTTCATAAACTATCTGGTCTTTTTATCAATACAAACAAGTGTTCCATTTTACCTATTAATTGCCCTCCAAACTTAACTTCTCTTTTGAAAAAAAACTTTAACTTCCTATGTTCCTCACACTCTTTTAAATATCTTGGAGTCAATATTACAGCCTCCCATAATCTCTTATATAAAAGTAACTACCTTCCCCTTTTCTCTCAAATTAACTCACTGATAAAAATTTGGTCCTCTTATCACATCTCCTTCCTCGGAAGGATATGTGCCTTTAAGATGACTATCCTCCCTAAACTACTATACTATTTCAGAGCCCTCCCTATTAACGTTCCCAAAACAAGATTGGAATCCCTTCAACATGAAATTAATAGATTCATATGGAACAATAAAAAACCTAGATGTACTTATACCCTCATGCACAGACCACAACATAGCGGTGGGCTGGGACTCCCCAACCTCTGGCTCTATTTTCTAGCGGCCAGACTAGTACAGATGGCTCAATGGTCTTCCCCTGATACAAACATTTCTTGGCTGAACTTCGAGTCCACCTCTATTCTTCCTTTAAACCTTAAAGGCATCTTGTGGTCTAAAATGAAATCACATCACACCCTTAACAAAAGAAACACTATAATTGCCCAATTTATTCAACTATGGAATAGAATCAAGGATAATTTTAAACTCTCCTCAGCAACCCCCCCATTAGCCTCATTTTTAGGTGATCCCAGATTCCCCCCCTGCATTCCTTGATAAGACTCTCTTTCATAACTGGACCAAAAATAATCTTACCACATTAAAATCAATTACACTCAATATTACATTCCCCTCTTTCACCTCATTACAAACCAGATTTAATTTTCCCCCTTCAGAACTTCACCAATACTCGTTAATTCGTGACTTCTATTCAACATACTACTCCCTATCTGTTAACCCTCCTAGCACATTATTTGAACACATTTGCATATCTACATCTAGAGATAAAGGGTTGATATCCCATCTTTATAATTACCTTAACAACTTTCTCAAACCTGAAAAATCTGTCCCTATGATTCGATGGGAAACAGATATTGGTAGTTCATTCCCAGTAGACACATGGTCTAAAATGATAGAAAACCTTCGCAAAAGTAACTGTGCTGCTGCATTTAGAGAATCCCCAATGAAACTTCTCATCAGATGGTATATGACCCCGGCTAAGATTCACTCATTCTACCCCTTGGCCTCCCCCGATTGTTTCAGAGGATGCCATGAAGAAGGCAGCTATATCCATATCTTCTGGGGCTGTAAACATCTGGAACCAATATGGAACACAGTAATTAGTAGATTAGAAAACTCCCTCAAAAAGAAAATCTCCCTCTCTCTTCAAATATGCCTTCTATACGCCTCGGTTCCAGATATCCCCCTCCCTTGCAACAGATTAATCCACTCTCTAATCAGCTCTATACAATGGATGATAGCTTTCAATTGGAAATCACAAAATCTACCATGGCCTCAGGTTGAATCCAGAATGGAAACACTCAGGCTTTCAGAAAGAATCCATCATCCCCTTTCGGATAGCATGCACATTTTTAATGATGAATGGATATTCTGGTCCCCACCTGATCATCATTCCTCATAAACCTTCTAACCTTCCTAAAAAAATCTCCCCTATTATCTGTTTCTGTTCCATGATCATATTCTTTGAATTCTTATTAAGATCTTCTATAAACCATCCCCTTATACTGTTTTGGATATTTGTATCTCATGTATTCTTTTACCATACCTCAACTGTATCCTGTATAACCTAATATTGCAACCCAATTTTATGTATCCCACACCTTACCTGTACAATCTCATGGCTTTTTCTGTAACTGTTTTATTTTATGTCTTCCAAATAAACTTTTGTAAACAAATGTATCATGTATAGGTGTTTCTTTAATTAGAACCTTTATTAACGTGATATCAGTGTAAAAATTGTATGGTATATCTACTGCTTTTAACTTCTATTTTGTGATAATTTTTTGAATAAAGCATATATTTTTATAATGTTTTGATCACTTGATCTATACCAATCATATATTCACCATTGATTATAACCTATACTCCCTTCCCTCTCACCCGTAAAATCCCAGGGGCAATTTTTTAACCAATCCCTTTGAACAGAAAGGACGGTAACCCACAGAGTTGGTCTCCGGAGTCCATTAAGGTCTTTGAGAGTCTCAAGGATGTCTTTGTTTCTGCTCCTGTGTTGGCACATCCTGATCCTACGTTACCTTTTATCCTTGAGGTTGCTGCTTCTGAGACTGGTGTTGGTGCCCTTCTGTCTCAACGTCCCACCTCTGAGAGTGCTATGCATCCTTGTGGCTACTATTCCAAGAAATTGTCACCTGCAGAGTGCAATTACGAGATTGGTGACAGAGAGCTGTTGGCGATCATTTTAGCCCTGAAAGAATGGAGACATTTCATCGAAAATTTCACATTCTTGTCTGAGGCTAAATGCTTCTCTCCCAGAAGGGCGTGATGGGCTCTTTTCTTGTCAAGTTTCAATTACATTGTCTCATTCTTACCTGGTACTAAGAATGTAAGGGCTGACGCCTTGTCACGACAATTTTCCTCCGCTTCCAAGTTGGAGTCGGTTCTGGTTCCTATGATTCCTCCTGATCGTATTCTGGCTATGGTTTGCACCAGTCTTCTCCTTCGGGTGACAAAATTCTTGCTGCCCAGGTCCATGCTCCTCCTGAGAAACCTTGTGATCGCTGCTTTGTCCCAGAGTGTCTCTGTACTGCCGTGCTCCAGACTTACCATTCTCCCAGGGCAGCTGGCCACTCTGGGTAGAATCAACTCATTTGGCCCATTTCCCAACAATTCTGGTGTCCTAGTCTATGTGCTGATGTAACTGCCTTTGTAGCTGCCTGTTCTGTGTGTGCTCAGAGTAAGACTCCACGACACCTTCCAGTGGGCCTTCTACAACCCATACCCAATGGAGAGAGGCCCTTGGACCCACCTGTCTATGGATTTCATTGTGGAGTTGCCCAACTCCCAAGGCAACACTGTTATCCTTATGGTGGTTGACCGGTTGTCAAAGATGTGTCATTGTATTCCACTTAAGAAGTTGCCCACTTCTAAGGAACTGGCTTCCAATTTTGCTCGGGAGATCTTTTGCTTACATGGGCTACCCAAGGTGAATGTCTCGGATGGGGCAGTCAGTTTGTCTCCCGGTTCTGGTGAGCCTTTGTGCACAGTTGGGAATTCAGCTTGCTTTCTCCTCTGCGTATCACTGGCAGTCTAATGGGGCTGCAGAGTGAGCGCATTAAGTCCTTGGAGCAATTCCTACGTTGCTATATTTCTGACCGTCATAACAACTGGTCAGATCTATTACCATGGGCAGAGTTTGCTCACAACAGTGCCTTGAATTCTGCCTCCCCATTGTCTCCATTTATGGCGAAATATGGTTTCCAACATTCCATGTTGCCTGACTCATTTGTTCCGCAGAGTATTCCTGCATTAGAGGAGCATCTCCGTGGTCTTTGTTCCACTTGGGCACAAGTCCAGGAGGCTTTGCGTCATGCTAATGATAGGTACAGACTCCATGCTGACCGCAGACACCTGCCTGCGCCTTCCTACTAGGTTGGGGACAGGGTCTGGCTGTCATCTCGCAACCTTCAACTTTGTGTTCCCTCACTGAAGTTCGCACCTCGGTTTATTGGGCCTTTCCCTATACTTCACAGGATTAATCCAGTGGCTTACACGTTGGACCTTCCTCCTAGTATGTACATCTCCAATGTGTTTCATGTCTCCTTATTGAAACCGTTGGTCTGCAACCGATTTACCACCTCGGTGCCATGTCCTCAACCTATACAGGTTGAGAACCATGAGGATTATGAGGTACAATCCATTGTTGACTCCCGTAAGTTCCGTGGGTGCATACAGTACCTGGTGTATTGGAAGGGGTACGGTCCGGAGGAACGGTCCTGGGTCTCATCCTCGGACGTACATGCCCCTGCTCTCCTCTGTGATTTCCATAGACATTTTCCCCTCAAGCCCGGTGGTCCTCCGAGGGGGAGGGGTCGTTGAGGAGGGGGTACTTCTCTGAGCTGGCCGTTCAGTTGTTGGCTAATTGCCAGCTCTCATCTCTCTCCACAGTTACCCAGCTGTTCCTGATCCTGCTCGTTACCCAGCTGTTCCTGATCCGTTGGACCTTCCTGCTAGTATGTGCATCTCCAATGTGTTTCATGTCTCCTTATTGAAACCGTTGGTCTGCAACCGATTTACCACCTCGGTGCCATGTCCTCACCCTATACAGATTGAGAACCATGAGGATTATGAGGTACAATCCATTGTTGACTCCCGTAAGTTCCGTGGATGCATACAGTACCTGGTGTATTGGAAGGGGTACGGTCCGGAGGAACGGTCCTGGGTCTCATCCTCGGACGTACATGCCCCTGCTCTCCTCTGTGATTTCCATAGACATTTTCCCCTCAAGCCCGGTGGTCCTCCGAGGGGGAGGGGTCGTTGAGGAGGGGGTACTTCTCTGAGCTGGCCGTTCAGTTGTTGGCTAATTGCCAGCTCTTATCTCTCTCCACAGTTACCCAGCTGTTCCTGATCCTGCTCGTTACCCAGCTGTTCCTGATCCGTTGGACCTTCCTGCTAGTATGTGCATCTCCAATGTGTTTCATGTCTCCTTATTGAAACCGTTGGTCTGCAACCGATTTACCACCTCGGTGCCATGTCCTCACCCTATACAGATTGAGAACCATGAGGATTATGAGGTACAATCCATTGTTGACTCCCGTAAGTTCCGTGGGTGCATACAGTACCTGGTGTATTGGAAGGGGTACGGTCCGGAGGAACGGTCCTGGGTCTCATCCTCGGACGTACATGCCCCTGCTCTCCTCTGTGATTTCCATAGACATTTTCCCCTCAAGCCCGGTGGTCCTCCGAGGGGGAGGGGTCGTTGAGGAGGGGGTACTTCTCTGAGCTGGCCGTTCAGTTGTTGGCTAATTGCCAGCTCTCATCTCTCTCCACAGTTACCCAGCTGTTCCTGATCCTGCTCGTTACCCAGCTGTTCCTGATCCGTTGGACCTTCCTGCTAGTATGTGCATCTCCAATGTGTTTCATGTCTCCTTATTGAAACCGTTGGTCTGCAACCGATTTACCACCTCGGTGCCATGTCCTCACCCTATACAGATTGAGAACCATGAGGATTATGAGGTACAATCCATTGTTGACTCCCGTAAGTTCCGTGGGTGCATACAGTACCTGGTGTATTGGAAGGGGTACGGTCCGGAGGAACGGTCCTGGGTCTCATCCTCGGACGTACATGCCCCTGCTCTCCTCTGTGATTTCCATAGACATTTTCCCCTCAAGCCCGGTGGTCCTCCGAGGGGGAGGGGTCGTTGAGGAGGGGGTACTTCTCTGAGCTGGCCGTTCAGTTGTTGGCTAATTGCCAGCTCTTATCTCTCTCCACAGTTACCCAGCTGTTCCTGATCCTGCTCGTTACCCAGCTGTTCCTGATCCGTTGGACCTTCCTGCTAGTATGTGCATCTCCAATGTGTTTCATGTCTCCTTATTGAAACCGTTGGTCTGCAACCGATTTACCACCTCGGTGCCATGTCCTCACCCTATACAGATTGAGAACCATGAGGATTATGAGGTACAATCCATTGTTGACTCCCGTAAGTTCCGTGGGTGCATACAGTACCTGGTGTATTGGAAGGGGTACGGTCCGGAGGAACGGTCCTGGGTCTCATCCTCGGCTGTACATGCCCCTGCTCTCCTCTGTGATTTCCATAGACATTTTCCCCTCAAGCCCGGTGATCCTCCGAGGGGGAGGGGTCATTGAGGAGGGGGTACTTCTCTGAGCTGGCCGTTCAGCTGTCAGCTAATTGCCAGCTCTCATCTCTCTCCACAGTTACCCAGCTGTTCCTGATCCTGCTCGTCTGACCTGCCTACTTAAAGCTGTCCAGCTCACTTCATCTCTGCCTTCGCCTTGGTCACATCACAAGAAACCATCTCCTGCATTCCTGTTTAAAGACTGGCTTTGCTGACATCCCCTCTGGCTCCTTTGCCTGCTTGCTGTTCCACTACTTGGATCCCTGACTTCTGGCCTGGCTGATTACCCGATCCGGTTACTGAACTCTGGCTATGCTTTGACTACGCTTACGCTACCTTTTTATTTTTATTAATAAACAAGTGTGATTTAACTGTACTTCTGTCTTGATCTGATTCATGGTTCCTGATAATTGTGCCTTTAAAATACCATAAATACCCCTTTTTCACATGCTATAGTATAAGTATAACCTGTTGCCCTGTCACAGAGCTTATACATCTTGATTCCATATCTGGCACGCTTGCTGGGAAGATACTGGTTGAATGACAAGCTGCCAGAAAACTAAATCAGGGACTCATCAACACAGACAACTTGATCGGGAGTAGACAAGGCTGCAAACTGTTGGTTGAAGTGGTTTACAAGTGGCCGAATTTTGTAGAGCCAATCATATTCAGGGTCACCCCGAGGACGACAGAGTTCATTGTCATTGAAATGCATGAACTGCAAGATCTGCTTGTATCGTGTCCTGGTCATGCAAGCAGAGAACATGGGCATATGGTGAATAGGGTCAGTGGGCCAATATGACCCCAACTCACTTTTTCTAGTTATGCCCATGAGGAGGGATAGGCCCAGGAAGGAATTAAATTCAGAGACCATGATATGTCTCCAATCTCTGGCAAAGGTCAACTGGGGATTAGCGGCGATGAATTGACCAGCATACTAATTGCTTTGGTCCACAATAGATCCATAGAGATCTTCCGAGAAAAACAGCAAGTAAAAATCAAGTGACGTAAAATCAACTGTTTCTACCTGAATTCCGGGTTGGCCGGTGAATGGGGGAAGTACGGGTGCTGCAGAAGTGGTGGGCTCCCAATTCGGATTGGCAAATGCAGCAGGAATGGCACTGTGGGCTTGATGGGCCTGTCTTTGTCTTCTTGGTGGCAGCGGGACACTAGTTGTGCTAGCCACCTCACCAGCTTGAACTGCACTTATAGGACTCGCCACATCACCACGTGATACTGCAGTGCTGGTTTGACTACGACCAGGATGTACTAGGCTGCTGGTGCTTGCCAGTTAACCAGAAGGATGAGCTGCACTAGTACTGACTCTCTGCTCCATATGAGAGCCCTGCGGTTCTTGCACCTTAACAGCAGAAGAACGGGGTCAGGTACGCCTGACCTTGGCAGGAACCACTACTCTGTCATCAGAGCTAACTGTCAGGGTGCTGCTGCTGTCTACAGGATCGTATTCTGAGCCTGAATCTGACAGATGGGTGACTTCCTCTTCACTCTCATCTGTCATGCTCAGAAATGTGTAGGCTTCTTAATTAGTGTACCTTTGATTGGACATTTTGGCCTCTAAATTTACTGGTACAACTAGTGAGACTCACAGGAAAAAAAGAGCACCTGACTGTCAGCGACTGCTTCAAATGCTACCAAAAAATCTGTTAGTGTTCGCAGGGATCAGGCCTGAATGCCAACGCTGCAGTTATGTGTTTAGTATATTGTAAGTGACAGTGATCGATTGATACTGCACTTGGGTGGGCTGGGCTGGGCGGAGGGGATAAACGCAGGTGCTTGCAGGTATCTGGGCTGATCCCGCTAACACTGCGTTTTTGGGAACCCTAAACTACTGGGGACGCTAGTATAGATCTGATCAGATCAGATGTTGATCCGTTCAGACACTACACTACTAAGGGAGGTGTATGGTGCGTGCGTGGGTGTTAGCGCTACTTGTATTAATCTGACCCTGCCTGGGGCGACGCAGACACTAAAACCCGCTGGGTGATCAGGGGGTTATACCTTTATTTAGGTCAGGGGTGCCCAACCGCTGGTCCTCCGATGTGGCCCCCAATGTCTTGCTCTTAGATGAAGGGTCAACATGCCCAGATCGCGGGTTCCCAATCCGCCATCACCGGAGCCGCTGCTAGAGGAAGCGGAGCCGATGCTTCCTGTATAGCGCCGGCTCCTTCACAGGCAGAGTGATACCAAATGTACTCCGCCTGTGACAGGAAGCATCGGCTCTGCTCTCTACTGCAGCTGCATGCTTCTGTCACAATTATACTCGGGATAGCGGGTCGAGACATAGGAACGTGTGATCTGGGACAGCAGCCACCAGTACCAGCCACCAGTATCAATACCAGCCACCAGTATCAGTACCAGTACCAGCCAGCAGTACCAACCAACAGTACCAGTACCAACCAGCAGTACCAGCCAGCAGTACCAGTACCAACTAGCAGTAGCAGTAACAGCCAGCAGTACCAGTACCAACCAGCAGTACCAGTACCAGCCAGTAGTACCAGTCATCAGTACCAGTACCAGCCAGAAGTACCCGCCAGCAGTACCAGTACCCACCATCCGTACCAGTCATCAGTACTAGCCAGCAATATAAACCAGCAGTACCAGTACTAGCCAGCAGTACCCGCCAGCAGTACCAGTACCAGCCACCAGTATCAGTACCAGCCAGCAGTACCAGTACCAGCCAGCAGTACCAGTACCTGCCAACAGTACCAGTCATCAGTACCAGTACCAGCCAGCAGTACCAGTACCTGCCAGCAGTACCAGTCATCAGTACCAGTACCAGCCAGCAGTACCAGTACCCACCAGCAGTACTAGCCAGAAGTACCAGTCAGCAGTACCCACCAGCAGTACCAGTACCAGCCAGCAGTACCAGTACCCGCCAGCAGTACTAGCCAGCAGTACCAGTCAGCAGTACCAGTACCAGCCAGCAGTACCAGTACCAGCCAACAGTACCAGCCAGCAGTACCAGCACCTGTCAGCAATATCCACCGGCAATACCAGCCAGCAGTACCAGCCAGCTGCAGGAATCCTGAGGAAGAAGTGAAGATTGAGGTCAGTTGAGGAGCAGGTAAACCACTGTGCATCAGTGTGAAAGCAGCCTTAGGCCCCTTTCACGTGATCGTCCGATCGGGTCTGCCTGTCTGTTTTTCAGGTGGACTCAAACGGACTCTCCATCCACCTCTACAGAGCGGCAGATGTAAACGGACTCATGTCCGTTTACACCTGCCTATCTGCAATCCAATCTCCTTAAAAAGAAACAGAAGGGGATCTGTCCCCTTCTGTCTGGGCGGATCGGAGGGCCCTTAAGGTAGAGCGAGTTGCATCCATGTCTGCTCTACATATGCAGAGTGGACACAGTCCTTCCATTCCCCCTTTACGCTCATTGTGGCCTGCGACCGGTTACCAAGTCGATAAAGTGCCCCTCGCTCCTCAAAAGGTTGGGCACCCCTGATTTAGGTAATATATGGCGGGTACCATGACGCTATAAAAAATAACTAACTAAAACCAGCATCACCCGTAACACTAATACAGTGATCACTGGTGACAGGGGGGTGATCAAGGGGTTAAACCTTTATTAGGGGGGTTAGGGGGTATCCTAAAGCTACCTGGGCCTACCACTAACTGCCCTAATGTTGATTAGTGTCACAAATGACACAAGTACAGTGATCAGTAAAAAATCTGACAACTGCACTGGGTAACACTGTGACAGGGAGTGAAGAGGTTAACTGGGGGGGGCGGGGGTGATCGGGGGGTGATCGTGGGGGATGACAAGTGTACCTATGTGTATTGGTGTTAGTGTAGTGTTGGTGCAACTTACTGTGAGATGTTCTCTCTCCTCTCTCTGGAACGAAAAAAGTTCCATGAGGGGAGATGACATCACTTCCCCTGCCTGTGTTTACACTTACAGGCAGGGGAAGGATTTCATTTGCCAAAACCGATCAGCAGGTCCAGGCCATAAATCATTGGCCTGGACCTGAAGATTGATCGGTTCTGAAACAAATCCGATGGTCGCGAGCGCGGCGGGTGCGAGCGGGCGCGCCCCCTGGCAGCGAGAGCGCGTCCCATACAGATTTTGTGCAGCTGTGCCATTGTGCTGCAGTAAATGTACACGACACGGTCCGCAAGTGGTTAATCTATTTTTCAGTATGTTTGCCATCATGTATATAATCATTGGGCGTTTTGCTAGTGCTTCCCATCAGTGCGAAGATAATGATCAACTCTGACTCAGGGGTGGATCCAGGGGGGCCAAGGGGGCAATTGCCCCCTCTGAGAAATTAGTGGTGGACAGGCCAGTCAGGGGACAAGTGTGCGGGCGGGCCAGTCAGCGGGAGTTGGCAGGTGAGTGAGCTCCTGAGCAGGCAGGTCGGCAGATGAGTGAGGGGAGGTCGGCAGGTGAGTGTGCGGGTGGGTCGGTTGGCAGGTGAGCAGAGGTGCTGGCCAGTCAGCGGGGTCAGCAGGTGAGTGAGCGCTTGAATGGGCACTGCAGGTCGGCGGATGAGTAAGGGGGTTAGTAGGGGAGTGTGCGGGCAGGCAGGGCAATCATCGAGTAAGTGGGCAGGCCAGTCAGCATAAGAGTGGAGGTGCTGGCCAGTCAGAGAGCCAGTGGGCGGGGAGCAGAGAGATGTCTTTATCAGCGGTGGAAGTCACGGATTTACTCAGCAGAATCTTCACTTATATATATGTGGACACTTAAGCACGTCATTTATGATAATTTGATTTGGCGTTTGTTATTTTTCACTTATTCACTAATCCTTATAATCATGTGCACAAATTGTTATGCTTTTTATTATAGTTTATTGTCTACTGTATAGTAGTCATCCAGCGCTGCACTTTTTTGTATATATTTTTGTTTTGTGCCCCCTATCAGGGTTACAGTGTTCAGCTGCAGGTCACTTCATTTTTCTGAATTCACAGTTTTTTTGTACACCTAGCGCAAATTTTTCTTTTAGATAAGGGCATTTCACCTGTTGTAGAGAGGTCAACACTGTTTCAGCCGTGGTGGTTCGTTGTGGGTCATCATAGAGGATTGCCATGGCATCGAAGAAAGAACACAGTGAGTGCAGTATAGGACTGTCCCTTTCCAATAGCTGATGAGCCCATGCTTGAGGTTCTTCTGTAAGTAAGGCTACTATGAACCCGACCTGTCTATCCCCTGACGAGAAGGTCCTAGGCTGTAAGGTAAAGTATAGCCGACAGGCGTTCCTGAAAGAGCAGAACTTGTGAAAAGCATAGGAACCCGTGGTTCAGGAGCTGGAGTAAAGATGGGCTGCTCCATAGCCATAACAGGTGGTTCTGCAGGGCTCAGAACCGAAGGATTGGCCATTGCAGTCAGCTGACCTTCTAGTTGAAAGTACCCCTCTTGTATGGACGTCAAGGCCTGAGACACAGAGGCCAATTGTTGGCACAGGGCCTCGAAGGTCGAAGCACTCCCCTCAGTCTCAGACATGGCTGGATTATTCTGTCACCTGGGCCACGTACCTGATGTGAGACCGAAGTAGTGGGGAGGCCTCTCTTGCACCTCGGGTCCTTAAAGCCTCTGGAGATGGAGACAGAGACTTGGTGGGCACCAAGTGGCAGGGGTGCCAGGGTGCACCTTGCAAGCCTTAGTCCAAGACCTGAGCCGAGGTCAAGTCCAGTTGGGCAACGAAGCATAAAAGGGTTAATCAGAAGAAGAATGGTCGAGATCCAAGCTGGGGTCAGTTCCAATCTGGTAGCTGAGCACAAAAGGGGCAAAGAAGTAGAATAGTTAAGGTACAAATACGAGGTCAATGGCAAGCAGCAATCAAGAGTAGTCAAATAGGTTTCCAGATCACAACATGTTCAGACAGATCACACACTAGCACAGGAACAAGGGGGGACTGAAGATAATCCAGAAATTTGGCAGTGTCTGGGCTGTGCTTATATAGGGACGTTTGAGGTCACTTCCTGTGCTCGTCCTGGACATTTTCCTGCCCCTTTCCATCAAGTCTTCTGTGCAGGTGCGGGTTGGCGCCCTGAGGCGTCTTTGGTGCATGCTCACTTGGCACTGATTTCCTCTTGCGGCAATGCGCCATTGGTGAATGCGTAGTAAGCCGTGGACTCTTACCGTCCCTTTTAAAACATGCATACTGTTCAATGGCCACACCCATTGATCATTGAAAAAGGCTGGGCACTCTGCCAATTTTCTTTCCTTTGTGTGCCCAAGGGTGCTCATGATCTTTTAGAGTCCTAGCATTACCCCTTGCCAAGCAATAAAAAGAAAAAAAATAATTTTCTTGGAGTACATTACAGGACACAGGATACAATGCCATCTTAAAGTGGTTGTACACCCTTTACAACCACTTTTCACTACAGGTAAGCCTATAATAAGGCTTACCTGTAGCTACTGTGGATATCTCCAAAACCGTGCATATCCCTTGTATCAACATGTGCCGACATCATCGGCACATGAGCTCTGAAGCAATGGCTCATTCATGCCATTGCTTCAGCTGACGTGCTGTTACCGATGGCTCCCATGGGCACGCACGGGAGTGAGGTCATGGCGGCTTCGGCCAATCACAGCGCCGGAGCCCACGCTACCTGGAAATAACTCCAGGAGACGTGTCGCCCATTCAGAGCAGTGTGCCGGGACCACTACGGGGGCTTCAATATGAGGTGAGTATTTCATAATGAGCTAGTATACTATGCATACTAGCTCATTATTCCTTTGTCTTGCAGTTTTTTTTCGTGGGTTTATAACCACTTTAATCACTTCAAGTCCGGACACTTCCACCCCCTTTTAGTCCAGGCAAATTTTCAGCTTTCAACACTGCCACACCTTGAGTGACAATTACTCAGGCATGCAACACTGTACCGATATGATTTTTTAACACCTTTTTTTGAGAAAGATAGAGCTTTCTTTTGGTACTATTTAATCATATAGAATAGAAAAACACGTGTGAGCTATGAGCTATGAGCTATTGGTGCTGCCCCCCCCCCCCCCGAAACATTTATATAATGGAAAAATTCCCTCTTGGGGTTTTTTAGCAGCCAAAAGATTGTTCAAAGATCATTAACCTCTTGCAAATCAGCACATGTCGATTTACGTCGGCAGAATGGCACTGGCGGGCAAAAGAGCGTACAGGTACGTCCCCTTTAAAAAGCGGGCTGTGGGCTCGCGCTGCCGCGGGTCTCATGGACTGGATGTCTGCTGGGTGCCCACGATTGTGTCACGGAGAGGTAGAACGGGGAGATGCTTTTGTAAAGAAAGCATTTCCCTGTTCTGCCTAGTGACGGGACAGAGGTGACTGCTCTCTGTCATCGAGAGCAGTGATCGCTGTCATGTGAGGTGTAGCCCATCCCCCCCACAGTTAGAATCACTCCCTAAGACACACTTAACCCCTTCACCACCCCCTAGTGGTTAAGCCCTTCACTGCCAGTGTCATTTACACAGTAATCAATGCATTTTTATAGCACTGATCACTGTATAAATGACAATGGTCCCAAAATAGTTTAAAAAGTGTCCGATCTGTCCGCCATAATGTTGCAGTCCTGATAAAAATCACAGATCGCTGCCAATACTAATAAAAAAAAAATATAATAAAAATGCTATAAATCTATCCCTTATTTTGTAGACGCTATAAATTTTGCGCAAACCAATCAATATACGCTTATTGCAATTTTTTTAGCAAAAATATGTAGAAGAATACATATAGGCCTAAACTGAGGAAAAAAATTGTTTTTTTTAAATATATTTTAGGGGGTATATTTATTATAGCAAAAAGTAGAAAATATTGCTTTCTTTTTCAAAATTGTTGCTTTTTTTTGTTTATAGCGCAAAAAATAAAAACCGCAGAGGCGATCAAATACCACCAAAAGAAAGCTCTATTTATGGGAAATAGCTAAAGCTATTTGACAGTTACATGGGAGTTGTAAAAAATTGAGCTCTGGCATTCACATGAAAGTGACAAAACCATCAATCATGATGGAACTACATATTGTATAAAATCTTAATAAAATGGCATTTTACTGCAAAAAATGGTCTTCCACATAAAACCCCTACGTGTTTCAACCCTTCTAATTGTGGTCTTCTTCGGGGGATATTTTATTCTATGCAGAGAAAAAAGGAAGTATTTTACATTTTAATAATCATTTAACATTTTAATAATCATTTGATTTGTTTGCCAATATAACCAATCACAGAAATAGATGTATATTTACCAATCAAGATGATGGAAGAGAGAAAAACATGTCCTATAGCCAGAGATTTCTTTAAAAGCTTATTTCAGCGATCCTGAAGACATTAGTGTGTCATCTCCACCTCCCATGACATGGACCCCACCCTCAAGAAACTTACGAGAGACCATTTGTTTGAACCCCCAGAAGAGGAGATGGAGAGGGGAGCTAGCAGGCACCTGTAGTATATTATAATAGACTTACTATTTTTACATTGAATTCAAAAAGTAATGAAGAAAATATGTAAGATATTTGGGATATTACCACAGTGAATATCCAATGATTAAATATTTAAATCATTGGTTATCATTAGTATGTAAGAAGATTTAAATCTATACTTATTTTTATGACAACAATGTAAATCCATATAAGTGCCATGTGATTTCATGGGAAAATAAATAAAAACATTAATCAGAAATTGAGTTCAATTCATGTGACAAAAAAGTGAAATGAACTGAATGAAAGTGGTGCAGTGAATGTGCTATATTGTTGAATAAATTTAAACCAAACTTTAAGAGCAAAAAAGTTGAAAACTAATAAGAATAATAATTAAGTGCTGACAATACCTTAGGTGATGTGAGCATACATATATGGCACGCATGACTGTAAGTTCGTCCATTGGGAAGGACAATGCTGCGTGACGCGTAGATGTAGCTTCAGAAACCATACTTACGGCAAGGTCTAGTTCCTTTGGTGCTTGTGGTGTCATTGGAAGAGGGAACATAATGACTGTGGACATTAGATATTGTCCATATGGCACATATTACGGAATAGAGTGGTACCTATAGTCCTGTCAGAGTTAATAAAGATTTTAATATCCAGGAATGTAAAAACTGACTGATAAACTTCCATCGTAAAGGTAAGTTTGTAAGAGGTTCGCATAGGAGGGAGCACATTTGGTCCCCATAGCGACCCCCTGCACCTGGAGGTAATGGGAGAATCCAAATAAAAAGATGTTGCTCGATAAAATAAACTTAAGGAGGTCCAAAATGAACCTGTTGTAGGCGGGGGACATGTCGATGTTCTGGGAAATTAAACCCTCCACAACACCAACCCCCAAATCGTGGGGGATGGAGTTGTAGAGGGCCTCCACATCAAGGGTCACAAGCCACGCTTCCTCAGGGACTGCGAGGCCATCAAGTGTTCTAAGAAGATCACTGGAATCCTGTAGGTATGATGCCAAACTCTCAACATAGGGTCTGAGAAAGTCATCAACTAATTGACTGGCCTTTTCAGTCAGACAACCATTCCCAGACACTATTGGCGACCAGGGGGATTTTTTAAATCCTTGTGGATTTTGGGAAGAGCGTATATCGTGGGAATTTTTGGGCAAGGGACATTAAGAAAAACCCATGTTTGTTTGCTAATCAGGTCCTGATGGTAAGCGGTCCCAATTAGTAAATAAAATAAAGGGAAAACTGCTGCGCCAACTTAAATATAGAAAGCAGCCAACACTAACAATTAGACTAATTGTGTATAGAATGAGAAGCAAAAAGTGTAACGCTATATTCAAATAAAATCACATCTAAAGTGTGAAGGTGATACCAGAGGGGTCTATAAGTAAGTAGACCACCTTTACATCCACAGAAAAATGTGAGTGATACTACAATATATATATATAGGTAAGTATCTACAAGTAATATAAATGTGTCCCATTAAAGACTCTTGTGAACTATTCAAACAATGTAATTAATCAGCAATAAAGTGTTACCACAAAAAAATGTTACCACATAAAAACAGCACAAAAAATAAAAACTTAAATCTTATGTTTTATCCCTATAAACCTCTGGGGACGCATTCACATATAACCATACGTGAAAGGGCAACATAAATACAGAGTGATCAAAAGATGGCTGTTATGGATAAGTGGACTCAGAAGTCTCTGGGGGTTAACAGTTCTTTAAGCGTGGAAGAAATTCAAAGACTTGTATTCATATCTTGCACCGCCACATACATGTTAAGCCCAGGGTAGATCTTCATATAGACTCTTATTTTCAACTGGAGGAGATGAAAATAAAATGCCCTTACCAGAAAAGATGGACTCACTGGCCGTTGGCGGTGAGTCATACAGGCTTTTACCGTCTAGGCGGTAGGGTTGGTGATGCCTCCAATGCTGGAAGAGTGCCGAGAAGAGCTTCAGGACCTCAACGCTCCTAGGAAAGACCTGCTATTCCTGTGTTGGTTTATTTTGGTCAGGAAATGTATTCAAATGTAGGCTGGAGTCCTCCACCAGGTACCGCTCACTTGGCAACAACCCCCCGCATGCAGTATAGAAAAAGGAAAGAAAAACACTTCCACATAGTGTAAATCCAATAGTAAAAAAGGGAAGATTTATTGATAAAAAAATTCCAATAAAAATTGAGAGGTAAAAGTTCGGTTCAATTGAACAAGATCTAGCGCAGTAAAATAAGGTGGCTATGATAGTGTAAAGCACCCAACGCATTTCGACTACCAAGACTTCACCTGGAGTATAGGCTATCCTGCCACCCACTGCGCTTTATATAAAAATTTAATGAGAAATCATAAAAATCCATTGAGGACACCTGTGCGGCGTGACTTCCGGGTTTGCAGATCATGTGACCAACTCTAGAATCATATGACTGACTCTAGACTAATCACACATGGAGGGGAGATTAGAAAACCAAACCTCTGTTCCGTTCTCCAATCAACTACTTCTCCAGTATTTGTCAGTGATATAAATCACATGACTACCGCATCATCCTGCGTCAGCGTAATGACGCGGTAAACACTTCAGAAGGGACGTATCATCGGGGTCCGGATCCAGGAAGTGATTGTCACTTGGTTTGGAACGCAAGCGCGTTCATCACAACGGAAGTGGGGGCAAGAAGAGGAATTAACTCATTCGATTTGCACCACCAGTATATTGTCATGAACAAGAGATTAGTTCAAATCAGGGCAATTGAAAATATATGACCGAGATTTATTATAATAATGGGGAATGTATCAACTAGTTTAAACTGGCTGTCATACCGCACTTGTTCCCTAGTGGTTACATGTATATGTAATATGAATACATAACCCTCTAAGAGAAACAGAAAAAAATATGTATTAAAAAAATCAATCAAAGAAAATTCAAAAAAATCAAAACGGACAGCATATCTATCAGTGAGATGAACTGTTGAACAAAATATTAATTTAAGAGAGGGAGATATGTCTACCCCACTCGTTCCTTGTAGGTTTAAAATAAATATGGTAATAATGGTGATGAATACCAATCCCATTATATAAAAAAGATTGTGTAATAAAGAATATTGGGTATGTTTATCATAAACAGAACCCATTGATAATGAATGTATAAAAAATCAGTGAGAATCTACGATATAGGACATATGCACCAAATCCCCCAAACCAAAAATGGTATAACGGAAGAAAACAGTGCATATCTCAGAAGTTCAAAAGGTGAAGCAAATATTGAAAAATACAAAAACTACAAAGAATACAAAAATGGTAGAAAAAGAGGAAGAACTTGTGTAAAGTGGTCAGTGACCAATACCCAACAAGCACCTCAGCTAGATATGTCCCCTGGATATATAAAAAGAAACTAACGCGTGGGACAATGTTGGGCATCTATGATTGGTTTATAAACGCATTGATGTCCCACCCGATATTTAAGCCGTGAGGCATATAACATTTCATTTGGTGTATCCAGAACGTTTCCAGTCTGGACACCCCTCTTATACTCGATTCGCCTCTCCTGTGGGGCACAAATTATCTATGATCTGTAAGGTGGTACCAGTTGGGTTTTGATTGTGATAAAGTGCGTAATGCTTAGGTACACTATGATTAGTGCACCCTTTTTTTATTGCCGTAATGTGTTCATTAACTCTTATAGCAAAGTTGCGTATTGTTCGGCCTATATATTGCCTCCCACAAGGACAGGTAATAAGGTAGATAATATACTTTGTTCTAAAGGTGGCAAATTGTTTCATCTTATATTCTCTTCCTGTGATCGTGGAGGTGAACGTTTCAATTTTACGTGCTTTACATGCATTATTTGTACATACTGTACATTTAAGACATGGAAAAAATCCCTTCATATTGTGAAAAAATAATGGCACACTAGGGGGATTAGTTACATTTGGTGCAATTTGGCTTTTCACCGCAAAGCACCTCTGAAAATAGTTCCGGCTCGTTCGGGGAGTAGAGGGTATAATACAGAATCGTTTTTTAATACTTTCCAATGCCTACAAATAATGTATTTGATCTGTTTATATTGAGTAGAAAAATTTGTCAGGAAAGACCACTTATGTTTGGATTCTAGGGGTCTCTTGGATTGTACTGTCAGCAGGGACATTCTATCAATTAAAGCTACTTGTCGAATCTCCTCATTAATTTGAGAGATATCATAACCTTTTTCACTGAACCTAGATTTCAGGATTTCCGCTTGTTGGAAATAGTCTGAAAGATGGGAACAATTTCATCTTATCCTCATTAGTTGACTTCTAGGCGTGACTTTAGCCATGCTGCATGATGGCAGCTGTCCACCGGAATGTATCCATTGCGATCTGTTGTTTTCAAGAAGGTTTTGGTCTCAAGGTGGCCATTTCTAGACATAATTTCTAGATCCAGGAAATGGATCGTAGATCGACTCGCTTCGTATGTTAGATGAATACCAACTCGGTTGTCATTTAGAATGGACATAAATGCATCTAAGGATTCCCTGCTACCTCTCCATAGGAGGAGGATGTCGTCTATATATCTCGCCCATAGGGTCAAATGTGGTGGATCTAGGGTATAGACGACATCCTCCTCCCATTTGACCATAAAAATATTCGCCAAACTGGGGGCAAATTTTGTCCCCATGGCTACTCCCTTTATTTGTAAATAAAATTGATTGTTATACCAGAAATAGTTTGAACTAGTGGCAAACCTTAAAAGATCCATTATAAATCTCTTCTGGGTTCTAGGGATAACTTTATGCCTGAAAAGGAACAGTTCTACAGCTCCTAAACCTAGTTCCTGAGGTATGCATGTATACAATGACGTGACAGTGGTGACTAATAATAAGTCATCGCGGTATGTGATTTGTTGTAATTTTGCTATAGTATCCCTGGTATCCTTCAAAAAGGAAGGGATGGATTGAACTATGGGTTGGAGGAAAAAATCGATGTATTTCCCTATACGTGACGTCACAGAATTTATATAATTGGGCGCCCTGGGGGGTGCGTCACGCTTTTATGTACCTTAGGCAGATAATAAATTATAGGGATTCGAGGGACAACCGGAACAAGGTAATTCTTTTCTTTTTTATCTAAAATACCCAGCTGGGAACCGGTGTCAACCAAATCAACCAATATTTTTTATATTCAGAAGTAGGATTTTTTGGGAGACAACGATATGTCTCTGTGTCACTTAAAATCCTAGTCATCTCACCATGATAATCACTCTTATCAAGGATAACCACCCCACCTCCTTTATCAGCAGGGCGGATAATGAGGTCTTTACGTTCACATAAAGATTTCAATCCAATTTTTATACTGGGGTCACTGTGTGTTCTCTTCTTAGGCAGATCCTCAAGATCTTTAACTACCAAATCTCGGAACACTTTAATTGAATATGCTGTGGGGGCTGGAGGGTTAAATAATGATGGATTAGTTAACCCAGAATGTACAGTATGTGTAGTGATTTGTAAATTAGAAGGACTACTTGGATTCGAAGCAATGTATCTTTGAACGTTGAACCAATATTTTTTATATTCAGAAGTAGGATTTTTTGGGAGACAACGATATGTCTCTGTGTCACTTAAAATCCTAGTCATCTCACCATGATAATCACTCTTATCAAGGATAACCACCCCACCTCCTTTATCAGCGGGGCGGATAATGAGGTCCTTACGTTCACATAAAGATTTCAATCCAATTTTTATACTGGGGTCACTGTGTGTTCTCTTCTTAGGCAGATCCTCAAGATCTTTAACTACCAAATCTCGGAACACTTTAATTGAATATGCTGTGGGGGCTGGAGGGTTCAATAATGATGGATTAGTTAACCCAGAATGTACAGTATGTGTAGTGATTTGTAAATTAGAAGGACTACTTGGATTCGAAGCAATGTATCTTTGAACGTTAAGTTTTCGCATGTCTTTATGTATATCAATAAATGTAGAAAATGTATTTAATTTTCTCGGAGGAACGAATTTGAGTCCTTTATCGAGGACTAATTTTTCAGCCTCAGTAAAATTCACCTTGCTTAGATTAAAAATACCATTGTCTTTTATGTTCGTTTTCTTTTTCCTGGAACGCCGCCCCCCTCTGGTGCCGCATTTTGTTCTGCGTTGCGTTGGGTGTTTTCCATTTCTCTGTGAAAACCCTCTGTCTGTGGGGGTCTGGGCAACCGTTGGTTGCAGTTGAATGGTGATCTCTCAGGATAGCCATTCTCTCTATCTCTGTATGTATATTGAGAGTTGTGAAAGTTCCTAGGTTGATCCCCTCTTAGTGGGGAAAATCTATTTTGAGTGTGGATGGGGGTCCTTTGGGGGTAGGGCTGATACTGGTGGTAGTCATTATGACTCATATGTCTCCTCCGTGGTGGAGAATCGTGTGAGTAAGATTCATAATGAGATGAACGGTCCCTATTTCTCTTGCCTTTACCCCTAACATTTTTACCTCTGCCTCTATGATAAGGAGCCGGGCTTCTATAGTGAGGTATAGGTGTATGAGGATCATAAGTATGATAGGTGTTATGTTCAACCCTCTTAGATGGAAGGGGAACAGAGGATGTATGGGAAGTTCTCGTATCAGAGGGACCTGAAACCTCCATGGAAATATGTACAGTATCAACAATACCCACTCCCTGTTCTTTATTTTGCCAACTAAAAACACTTCCGGATTTATAATCGTTGGTCCCAATTAGTTGTCTATAGCAAATGGTCATATTGTTGACATGGCTTTCAGATACCTTTTTGTACTAATCACGATTTTGTAACAAACACAAGACCATCGACTCATACTGATGATTGTTCATCACAACAAGGTTACCTCCCTTGTCCGAAGGCTTTAAATCAGTCATTTGTCCGATTGCAATGACCTTAGGGCTGCTTTCTGTTGACATGTTAAATTGGATTGGATTGTAATAACCCTTTCCATTTGGTCTTGCGAATGTCACCCGTAACTTGTTGGGTCAAAGCCCAAACACTGGGATTGCCCTGTAGTGTAGGGAAGGTCTTAGACTTCGGTTTATACTCTTTGGGGGAAGGAGCCGGGAGAAGAGGGGCAACAGTTGGGGGACCTGTAGGTCCATCTTGATGCAGAAGATGGGCTTCAGGGAGCTCAGTTTCGTCTATGTGCCCCTCATCCCACAGGTCCATAAGTTCTTCCAGGGCTTTTATATCATTTAGGGTCATTTCCTTCCAGGAGGATTCATTTGTAGATGCCGTCTGGGTCGGTGACTTGGATTCTTGATTCGAGAAAATAGATTGAGGTTCTTAATTAGTTCAAACTGATCATCTTTTTGTGTGTCGGACAAAAGGTTAACTCTAGTTCTAAGACAGAAACTTGATCAGTAGTAAGAGGAATAAAGGATAAATTGACTACTTCAAACCTTTCGACTGTTTCTGAAGTAATGACTCTGCATTGGCCGTCTTTTTTGGATCCTGTACCGGTTGCGTGAAGATCGGAGCTGGACGAAAATCCGACTGTGTGATAATATCATTAACATTACTTACTTGTGATGCTGGTGATTGAACTGGTAAATTTGTTACATTAGTGTTTGAAATTAAATCCCGATGACCCGGTGCGTGAGAAGCAGTGTTAATTTTGGCCGTAGTAGCTCTCGTGTGAATCAGTGCTCAACTTCTGTTTTGATGACGTTTTGTTAACCCTGAAGGCGTATTGGCGTTGCCATTGATGCGTTTGGAAAATCCTGACTCCTTGTGGCCAGTAGTGCGATCAAGTGCCTGTGAAGACAGGGAAGAAGAAGAAGAGGTGTCAGAGTCATTAGGTTCAGAATGAGTTTCTTTTGAAGCTCACATTCTTGGATTCCGCCTTTTATTGTTTTTGGGCCCAACTGTAGGCTTGATTATTGTCATATGATAATTTGTCTCTTAGAAATTTATTTTCTTTTGTTTTCAGGATTTCGGCCACTAGATGTGTTTTTAAAGTGCTCTCTCGAACGGGAAAGAGGTCACTAGAAGTAATCAAACTGTTTTCATCATATAGCTTTTCGATCTTCTTATCCAGAGAGGCTAGTTCATTACTAAAACGACAACATAATAATTCCATCATTTTCTTAGAGCATGATTGAAGATTTGCTTCCCAATTGCCTTTAAATTCCTGTTCTAATTTGCTAACCGTAGGGAAGATTTAAATTCTCAAGCCCCAGGGGGTCTAAACTACATGGCATGTTCACCAATGCCAGGAGCCTGGTGGACAAGATGGGTGAACTAGAGATACTGTTGTACGAGGAGGATTTGGATTTTGTTGGAATTTCAGAGACCTGGTTCAACAGCTCTCATGATTGGCTGGCAACCATTTAAGGGTATTCCCTTTATCACTGGTGTTGGAATTCAACATGAATATCAGATTTCTGGATTTTTGTACATATGTTTCCTTACTCCCAAGAGAAGCCAGACTCCCTTGGTTTTTGAAAGAATGAAAGTTTCACACTTCCGGGAGGACAGGATGCTGCCCCCAGGTTGGAATGTAGCCATTAAGCTTCTAGCTGCGCATGACAATGCTGGCTCCGATCTGTCTATGAGAATTTCCTGATTAGCTGCTATGCAAGCGAACTTCAAAGAGAACCTAACTGACAGGGATGATAAATGAGTTGGGATACAGAAAATCAAGAACCCAGGTATCTGTGGAAGTTGACACCAGTCGGATGATGGTGGTTCATGGACAAACACTGCCCCCAGAGGCCAGTTATGGCAAGACGGTCAATGATATAACCTGTTGAGGAAACGCCCCAGAGATACTGTGATTCGTCCAAAGGCAAAGTTGGGCAGGCAATGGGAGGGGGTCTGGATGAGGTGTGTTTGTGAAAAAGGAATGTTTGAGCTCCCTCTTTGCAACACCTGGAGACCAGCCGATAGGATGTGTTAAGTATAAGTCTTGTATTGTGTTCTGATTGTAAGCTTTGTAACATTGCAATTTTTTATAATGCCTTTTAATACTTTTACGTGGGTTTCCTAATTCCCTGGGAAATAAACAAGATATTGTTTTTACCAGCAGCACCGTGTGTTTGGTTTCATAGCTATCCTGGTATTATTGTGATATTAACAATAACATGTGCTCAGAGTTTATTAGACCAACTAGTTATAGGGACTAGACAAATTAATACACCGATATAATATTATTTATTATATCGATTACTTCAATTGGCACCCTAGAAAGGCGTGTAGGATTTATTTCTGCACAGAATTCACAAACCCTAATGTATTTTTGTTTTTGAGTCCCTGTAAGCATAAAGCCTCAAGTACACCCAGAACTGAAAATCGTCTCTAGTGTGGACAAGATTGGCGCTGGCTTGCGAATTCTGAAACCATGCTTGGATGGTCATGAAGATTCTGTGAAATATTTCATCAGGGAAACGTAGAACCTGGTGAGATCTTTGGCTTGTATATGTATATATGTTAAACGTTGTTATATTGTTAAATGTGCTTTAGGCCTGTAACCACAGGGATAGAGAGGGTAAAAAAGGGAGAGGGGTATGCCTATATATCAAGAATAATGTACAAGTGAATGTGAGTGATGACATCAATAAGGGAGCTAGAGAGGAGGTGGCATCCTTATGGGTAGAGCTTCAAAGGGATGAAGCTAAGGGGAAAATGCTATAGACCCCCTAACTTGAGGGAGGAGGGGGAGACCGACCTCCTATCACAATTTGGATTAGCGGCAAGTTTCAGAAGTGTTATCATAATGGGGGATTTTAATTATCCAGTGAAAAAATGTAATAAATACAGCGCTGTCAAAAAAGGAGCTGCCAGCACCACAAATGACAATTGCAGGTAATGTAAGTGGGAAAAAAGATGGTGCAGGGCTAGTGACAATTGAAATTAATCAAATGAAAAATGTGGGTGATCTAAAGTGCATAAAAAACCTTAAATAACATCTTATTATATCAAAGCCATAATATTTGTATACCAGGTGAAAAATTTCACAAAATTCCAAGATAAAAATATATGAACACAATATTATGACAGTGCTGTCGCAGTGATTAAACAAGTAAATGCAGTGCACATATAAATATAGTGAACAGCTTGATACAGACTAAATATAAAAATGGAAATAAAATTGTAGTGAAAACAAAAGAAAAAAAGTCCACTGAGTTACAAAAAAGTGTTTGATAGATGAAAATGTCTTAAATCATGTCTTGATGCCCCAGCTAATGATTTTCAAGCCACCGCTGAACGTGCATAAGAAAGGAAAGATGGAGCACTGCCACCGATAACACTGAGGCTTACCAGAGTGTATGGATTCAATAGGACATATGCCCCAGGAATCATTCAAGCTTGTCAGTGATTCTACACCACAGACTGAAGAACTCAAATGGATATAGGCGTTAAAACAATTGGAAAAGTAGTAATTCCAAATCTTTTCACATTGGCCACAGTCAACAAGAAAGGAGGCTCCAAGATGTATATAACGTCATATGGATTCACATATGAATAGCCAAAAGGAAATAGAAAACGCACATAGCGTAAATCTGCATAACACAAAATTTATTGATAAAAAGTGAAAGATTTACAGTCACATTTTGAAGAGATAAAACAAGTGCTTATTTGCCAAAATTACGCAAGGGGGACAGTAGGCTGAATCAACTATATAGAAGCCAAAAATGACTGTATGTCAGGGGAATGTCAGAATCAGAGCCTGTCAGTATAGGCATTTCCCCATGCGCCTGCATCGTAGAATTGCACATCAGCGTGTACCGTTACACAATCAGCGGGTACGAGCGCGTGTCCCGAATGGATCAGCTCACGTGGGTGCACGACACAGCGCATCAGTACGAACGCGTGCGCGCACAATGGGACGTTCCCCTGGCAGGCCTATATAAAGACAGCTATGTCCTGTGTTTGTTGCTGGTTTGTCTTTTTCAGCTCCTGTGATCTGTTCCTGAACCTGTGTACCTGTGTCTACCCGTTGTGACCCGGATCTACCCTGACCTTGCTTGAACCTCTCTTGTGCTTGACCCTCGGCTACCTTCTGGACTTCTCTACCTGCCTGATCTACCCGTGTTTGACCCTCGGCCTGCTCCTGGACTTGCCTCTGCCTCATCCTTGTGTGGATCATCTGCCTGCCTGATCTACCCGTGTTTGACCCTCGGCCTGCTCCTGGACTTGCCTCTGCCTCACCCTAGTGTGGATCATCTGCCTGTTCGACTACCTGTGTTTGACCCCCGGCCTGCTCCTGGCCTTGTCTCTGCTTTACCCCAGTGTTGGATTATCTGCCTGCTTGACTACCCGTGTTTGACCCCTGGCCTGTTCCTGGACTCCTGCCTTGTGTTTGACCCTCTGCATCCGGCTTCAGCCTTCATCTCCTGATTCCTGCTCAGTCGGCTCTGGTGAGGTGTCAGCCACCCTGCACGGATCTCTTCTCTACCCAAAGAACCTCCCAGCTACTCTACTACCTGCTGGCGACCCGTGCTTCTTCGTGCCCAATACCCGCTGTGCCACTCCCAGAGGGTATCGTGCGCTCAGCTGCAAGGGGAGCCTCACTCAGCAACTTGGCCTTGGTGAGTACCTGACAGTACAAACCAGCCATGAGTGAGGCCAACAGAGCTGGCTCTCCCCTTGAGGCACTCTGCCAGCAGGTTACAGCCCTCACCCAGGCTGTTGAGACTCCAAGACGGCTATTTCCAGATCGAGGGGCGTCTCCAACATCTAACTACGTTTCCTAGCCCCTCGGACACCGTGTCAGCATCTGCCAGTGGGACATCTTCCTCTCGGGATCAAGCTAACCCAGCTCCTGCAGCAGTAATGGTCTTACCTGAACCCAGGGTTCCCATTCCGGAACGATTCTTCGGTAACCGGAAGAAGTACAGGTCGTTTAGAAATGCTTGTTTACTATACTTTGCCCTTCAACCCAGGACTTTTTATTCTGAAACTGTGAAAGTGGGGTTTATCTTCTCTTTGCTTTCTGACGAACCGCAATCCTGGGCTCACAACCTTCTCGAGCAGAAGAGCCCCCTCCTTGACTCAGCAGATACATTTTTTGACTCCATGGTCCAGCTATATGACGATTCACAGCGCACAGCCACGGCCGAGTCCATCCTGCATACCCTGACCCAGGGAAAAAGACCGGTGGAAGATTACTCTGTGGAATTTCGAAAATGGTCAGGGGACACCAATTGGAATGAGGCCGCCCTAAAATATCAGTATCGCCAAGGACTCCCAGAGTCTCTAAAGGATGAACTGGCTCGAGTAGATACCCCGGTCTCCCTGGAAGACACGATCCAGCTCGCTATTAAACTGGACAGACGCTTACGGGAGCGTCGCAACGAGCGCTTCCAGTCCCCAAGACCCACTTGGATGATGCCGTGGGTACCATCTGTTCTTGCACCTTCTACGGCCTCTTCTTCATCCTCCCATGGTGAGCCCATGCAACTGGGTTTGGTTCGATCACCACTCTCTCCTGATGAAAAACTCAGCCGGCGCCAGGCTAACCTTTGTCTATATTGTGGAGGGTCCGGTCACTTCTTAAACAACTGTCTTGTTAGACCCAGTAAGTGCCACCCAAGGTCTGCCATGAACTTTCAAGTTGCTAGTTCCAGCCAGTCTTACCTTGTCCTCATGATCTCATTGCAGGTGGCGGAAGAGAAGGTCCAGTTGCCAGCCATCGTTGACTCAGGAGCCTGCAGTTGCTTCCTGGATGCATCTTTAGCCCAAAGCCTGCACATTCCTCTACAAGTCAAGAAGCAACACCTACAAATCCATCTGGCAGATGGGTCCCTACCCTGCTCTGGGCCTGTCACGCAGGAAACTAAGCCTATCCTCACCTGCACGGACTCTGACCATTCAGAATTTCTTCGCTTTGACATTATAAGTTCACCTATGTTTCCCATCATTCTGGGGTTTCCGTGGTTACAGGCCCATGATCCTCAGATAAGTTGGAGCAAGAAAGAAGTCCTTTTCTCTTCTACGTACTGCTCTCAGCATTGCCTTTCACCAAGATACGTCAGAACGACTCCTTGTCTAACTCTACAACCAGCAAAGGATAATCTTCAACATGTCCCCGCAGCATACCATGAATTCCTGGACATCTTTGACAAGAAGAAAGCTGACAGTCTACCACCTCATCGACCTTATGATTGTCCTATTGACCTCCTACCCGGATCCGAGATCCCTTTCGGCCGCATTTTTCCTCAGAGATCAGATCAGAGATTGAGCTAGAAGCCCTTCGCTCCTACATCGACGAAAATCTTGAAAAGGGATTCATCCATTCTTCTTCTTCCCCAGCTGGAGCAGGAATCTTTTTCGTTGAGAAGAAGGATGAATCCTTGAGGCCTTGTGTGGACTATAGGGAGCTTAGCAAAATTACCATCAAGAACAGGTACCCGCTTCCCCTTATTCCTGAACTTTTACAGCGTCTCCGAGCCGCTCAAGTCTTCACCAAATTAGATCTCCAGGGAGCATACAATCTGGTTCGGATACGTGAAGGAGATGAATGGAAGACAGCTTTCGGGTCCAGATTCGGGCACTTCGAATATCTGGTGATGCCCTTTGGCCTCTGCAATGCCCTGGCTACTTTTCAACATCTAGTCAACGACATCTTCCGTGAGTATCTAGATAACTTTGTAATTGTTTATCTCTATGACATCCTGATCTTTTCCACCGCTTTAGAAATACATCGCACACATGTGAAGAAAGTACTCTCGATCCTCAGAAAACATGGTCTATATTTAAAGGGGGAAAAATGTGACTTTGAGAAAGACACCATCCAGTTCCTTGAGTTCATTATCTCAGTAGGAGGGGTCGCAATGGATCCACAGAAAGTTAGGGCCATCTAGGAATGGCCAGCTCCCGTAGATAAAAAGGGAATTCAGCGATTTGTTGGCTTCGCCAATTTTTATCGCAGATTTATTAAAGGCTTCTCCTCTATCATCTCCCCTCTTACTCAACTCGCGAGCAAACTAGATTCCAAAGGTCCCCGGAAGCTCGGGAAGCCTTCGATGAACTAAAGAGACTTTTTATATCGGCTCCTATTCTCCAACATCCCAATCCAGTCTTACCCTATGTGCTTGAAGTGGATGCTTCGGAGTCAGCAATAGGGGCAATCCTGTGTCAGAGAAGTGGCCAAAAAGCCCTGCTCCATTCGGTGGCCTTTGCCTCTTGTAAACTCAACCCTCCGGAGAAGAATTATGATGTTGGGGGCCGAGAGTTACTAACCATAAAATTTGCCTTGAAAGAGTGGAGATATCTGCTGGAAGGGGCATCTCAACCCATCATGATCTTCATTGACCACCGTAACCTAGAGTATCTTCGAACAGCTAAACGCCTCAGACCTCGTCAGGCCCGTTGGGCCTTGTTCTTCTCCAGGTTCAACTTTCATATTACCTACCGACCTGGCTCTAAGAACGGGAAAGCGGACGCGCTTTCCCGTATGTTCCCAGAAACCAGTGGATCAGAAGAACCTGGAACCATTCTATCTCCTCACAACTTTCTTAGCCTCGTTCTGCCCAATCTTAGGTCAGTTATTATACAAGCCTCCAGTCAATGTACGGAACCTGAAGTATCCTCCCTAGAGAAGAAAGACGGTCTGTTCTGGACCCAGGACAAGGTATTCGTTCCATCCCCGGTAAGACTTCAGATTCTACAAACTTTTCACGATCACAAGTTGGCAGGACACTTTGGTATACAGAAGACCTCCGAACTAATTAACCGCTCTTTCTGGTGGCCGGGTTGGAGACAAGACTGCAAAAGATATATACAATCTTGCATTACTTGCTAACTTGCCAACTGTGATCTCAATTAGTTAAAAAGAGTACTCAAATTATGAAAATATACAAAGTTTATTTGACAACATGGTTAAACAATGCCAAGTCGTGGGGACTTTTAAAATCTTTATCTGTACCTGAACGTCCCTGGACGGAGGTCTCCATGGACTTTATTGTTGATCTGCCCCCTTCCGAGAAGTTTACTACTATCTTAGTGGTTGTCGACCGCCTTTCGAAGATGGCCCACTTCCTGCCCTTAGTAGGCACCCCTTCTGCTTCCACAACTGCAGAGGTCTTTATAAAAGAAGTAGTAAGACTCCATGGCATTCCCCACAACATTGTATCTGATAGGGGGATTCAGTTCATGTCAAGATTCTGGAAGGATATGTGTAAGTCCTTAGAAATCAAGACATCCCTCTCTTCCGCATATCATCCACAAAGTAATGGCCAGACAGAAAGAACGAATCAATCTCTAGAGCAATACCTTCGGTGTTTCTGCTCCTGTTCCCAAGACAACTGGTCTTCTCTCTTACCGTGCGCAGAGTTCACCTACAACAATTCTATACATTCCGCCTTCAACCAAACACCTTTCTAGGCAAACTATGGTTTTCACCCTTCCTTTCTCCCGGATTCCATTCCCGAAGTCTCAACTCCTGCAGTACAAGACCGCATACATTTTATCCAAACAAACTTTTTGCAGATTCAGGAAACAATGAAGAATGCCCAAGAGAGCTATGAAGAGTACTATTACAGGGGAAGAAGAAGTAACCCAAGTTTCAAGGTTGGAGATAAAGTATGGCTATCGGCCATCAACCTCAAATTACCTTGCCCATCATGCAAACTAGGCCCAAAATTCATTGGTCCTTTTGAGATTAAGAGGGTTGTAAACCATGTGGCCTTCGAACTGACCTTGCCTAACTCTTATAGGATACATCCGGTATTCCATGCCTCTTTACTAAAGCCGGTCACTCCCAACTCTTTTCCAGGAAGAGAAGAACTACCTCCCCCACCAATCCAGATTGAAAGAGAAGAAGAATTCAAAGTGGAGGCAATAATAGATTACAAATGGAGGGGGGGACGGGAACAGTACTTAGTTAAGTGGAAAGGGTATCCCCCGGAGTACAATTCTTGGGAGCCTGCTAGCAATATCCATGCCCCTCGTTTAGTGCAAGAGTTTCACTGAAGACATCCTGGGATTGGGGCTAGGTTGGGCACCCGGAGGTTGCCCCTTGGGGGGGGCACTGTCAGGGGAATGTCAGAATCAGAACCTGTCAGTAAAGGCATTTCCCCATGCGCCTGCGTCGTAGAATTGCACATCAGCGCGTACCGTTACACAATCAGCGGGTACGAGCGTGTGTCCCGAACAGATCAGCTCACGTGGGTGCATGACGCAGCGCATCAGTACGAACGCGTGTGCGCACAATGGGACGTTCCCCTGGCAGGCCTATATAAAGACAGCTATGTCCTGTGTTTGTTGCTGGTTTGTCTTTTTCAGCTCCTGTGATCTGTTCCTGAACCTGTGTACCTGTGCCTACTCGTTGTGACCCGGATCTACCCTGACCTTGCTTGAACCTCTCTTGTGCTTGACCCTCGGCTACCTTCTGGACTTCTTTACCTGCCTGATCTACCCGTGTTTGACCCTCGGCCTGCTCCTGGACTTGCTTCTGCCTCACCCTAGTGTGGATCATCTGCCTACTCAACCACCTGTGTTTGACCCCCGGCCTGCTCTTGGCCTTGTCTCTGCTTTACCCCAGTGTTGGATTATCTGCCTGCTTGACTACCCGTGTTTGACCCCTGGCCTGTTCCTGGACTTCTGCCTTGTGTTTGACCCTCTGCATCCGGCTTCAGCCTTCAACTCCAGATTCCTGCTTAGTCGGCTCCGGTGAGGTGTCAGCCACCCTGCACGGATCTCTTCTCTACCCGAAGAACCTCCCAGCTACTCTACTACCTGCTGGCGACCCGTGCTTCTTCGTGCCCAATACCCGCCGCACCACTCCCAGAGGGTATCGTGCGCTCAGCTGCAAGGGGAGCCTCTCAGCAACTCAGCCTTGGTGAGTGCCTGACACTGTAATTAAAAGCCCATTAAAACCCATAAAATAAGTCCTCATAAACATATTATGTAAGCCGGGACTGGAGCGGAAACTGAATTAAGTAAGGAATGACGTGTATAACACAACAGAAGTGCATGGTGGAACGCACATCCATCCAGGTCCAAGTCTCACTATAGATAGCTGAGGATAAACAGATCCACTATATGAGACCTGGAAGTGACGGCGACTATAAAAACCGGAAGTAATGTCTGGAATGCAAGGCAGCCAGCTCCAAGCCTCACTTTGATCAATTGAGGCTTGTGCGGACCCGATTACTATATTAAAAAATAAATAAACAATGTATCCCATTAAAAAATGAAAATAGAAACTAAATATAAAAAACACAATAAGTTGAAAGGCTTTTATAGTAATATCGCATACACCAGGCAACTTATACATATAAAATTAATTGTATATGCCCTCAATATTTATTTCTATCGTTTTTTTTTTTTTTTGAGTTCATTCACAAACTTTTCTTCTCAGCATTACATACTCACATATTGTGTGTAATATGTCCGCCTGTGTCAGATTTCGTCGGAAAGAATAACTTATATTATTCACTGCAGGCGGTTTCCATCTTCATTGTGGGCATTTGAAGCCCACAAGCATTTATTTCCTGAATGCGGTGAATGCTGTGCTCCCAGCATTCACCGCTCGTTCCCGCACATGCTCAGTGGCATCCTGGGAAGCCTGAGACTAGCTCCCAGGAGACTGTGCGGAGTCTGGGAGAGGCTAGAAACACGCCTACTCCCACGGGAGGAGAACCAGGAAGTGCAAAGAAGAATAGAAAAATAAAAGGTAATTACGGCGATTTAAATTTTTTTAAACGGCATGTCAGCATCTAGGCAAGGAAGAGAATACATACAGATATTGTTCAAAATTTGGGTGGAACACCGCTTTAAAAAGTCTGAACATATGTAAAATAATAATAATAAATAATTTTATTTGGTTATTATTATTATTATTATTATGTTATATGTTATAGTGCACATATTGATTAAATTGGTGCAATCGATACATCCAGACTTAAATAAAAAAGGAAAGATTAAATAACTAAGTACATCTATAGCGCTGACCAAAAGGTCAGTGTAAAAGCTATAAATTTATATGTATGAATACATGTATATCTTAATTAGTGTAAAATTTGGAATTTAGTCGCATTGGGTTGAATCCTAACAAAGTATAATACAATGTAGATACAAATGCCGACAAATCACATTAAAAACACATTAAAAAATGTATAGAATCGTTTAAAATAAGAAAGGAAAAAAAACAAACAAAAAAACCCACCGAATATAGTCTATAAAATGACATCGCCCTAATGACTAAAATGTAGAATCCATAAAAGATCCAGCAAAATTTCAATGCTAAATAGATAAAAAATAGGTATTTAGCCCTCATAATCTTTAAAGAGCATCTATATTATACAAATAAAAGAGTAAGGTAATAAACCTCTATGCTTTATTTATAAAAGAATTGATGTCCCATTTTACATTAATTCCCTGAGGGACTGTAGTTCATAAATCCAAAAAATCTCAAGACGGGAGACTACCCTGATGATAGCTCCTCCCCTCCAGGGAGGCATGTATGTATCTATAATTACAAACTCTGTAACACTGGGGTCTCTATTATGAAACTCACGGTAGTGACGAGGGACTGTATGTTTAATGCTACCTTCCTTAATTTTGCTAATATGTTCACTGACTCTGGTTGTGAATGACCTGATGGTATGGCTTACATACTGCTTGCCACAAGGGCAAGTTAGTAAATATACCACGCTCTTTGTAGAACAAGTACAAAACCTTTTAATGGGGTAAGATTGATATATTTGCAGACGTTACATTTTTTACACTGAAAGTAGCCTGTCAAGTTGCCAAAAAAGGAAGGTCTGACAGGAGGATTAATAATATTAGGTGCTACTTTGCTCTGCAAATTGGGTACACCTCTGTAAACCACCCCCGGACGTTCAGGTAACAGAGAACCTAGAATGCGATCATTCCTCAATATACCCCAATTTTTGCCTATAATAGACTTGATTTGTTTATGCTGCACAGAGTACAATGTGACTAATGACAATTTAAAGGACTCATTGGATTCGGAGGAAGGTTTTTCGGACAGCAGTGTATTTTTATCGATTTCTATAACACTATCTAGTTGAAGATCGACATCCGTCTGTCTGTAGCCCTTATCTAAAAATCTCTTACGTAGAACTGCCGCCTCAGATTTAAAAGTATCAAGGTCGGTACAGTTCCTACGTAACCTTAGAAATTGGCCCCGTGGAATTGATCTTAGCCATGAGTGGTGGTGACAACTGGCGATCGGTATAAAACCATTAAGATCGGTAGATTTAAAATACGTTTTATATTTAAAGTGGTTATCACAAATCTCTATCTCTAGATCTAGGAAATTAACTTTCTGTCTACTGTACTCATATGTCAGGGATATGCCTCGATCATTCTGGTTCAGTTGTGAAAAAAAATTTGTCAACGATTCTGGTCCACCATCCCATAGGAGGAGGATGTCGTCGATGTATCTTAACCAAAGGATCAATTGAGATCCACCCTTGGCATAAACGACATCCTCCTCCCACTTGGCCATGTAGAGATTGGCAAGGCTGGGGGCAAATTTGGCCCCCATTGCCACGCCTCTCTTTTGTAGATAATATCGACTGTTGAACCAGAAATAGTTGTGCTCTGTGGCAAACTTCAATAATTCAATAATATTGTTACCTTGAGTGTGGGTAATAGTTGCATCTTGTTTTAGAAAATGGCTGACTGCTTCTATACCTAGATCCTGCGAGATACTTGTATACAGGGAAGCGACATCAGCCGTGGCAATGATGCAATCACCCTGCACAGTTATAGCATCCAACACCTTAATCGTATCTCTGGTGTTTTTGAGATATGACAAGGTCTTCTTACAAGAGGCTGTAGATAAAAGTCCACATAATGTCCCATTCTTGAAGTGACAGAGTCTATGCTGCTCACAATAGGCCGTCTGGTAGGACACAATGGATTTTTATGGACTTTGGGCAAGTAATATATGGTTGGAATACGGGGTGTATTGGCAATTAAAAACTCTTTTTCCTTTCTGTTCAAAACGAAAATCTCAAAACCTTTATTGACAAGTGCTGTTAATTCCTTTTTATAGGTACTCGTGGGATTATTAGGTAATTCCCTATATGTTTCTGTGTCGCTTAAAATATTATACATTTCTTTTTCATATTCATCTTTGTCTAGTACCACTATACCACCGCCTTTATCCGCAGGGCGGATAACGAGATCTTGTCTCTCACACAGAGACCTAAGACCAGCTTTAGAAAAAGTATGATTATATATCATTTTAGGAGAGAGCGTGGCTAGATCTTTAAGTACTAGATCTCTAAACATATTAATGACGGGAGCCAATTAAGCTGGAGGATTAAACAGAGAGGGATTTGAAAGTCCGCAATGCACTGTTCCTGAAGTAGCAGCTCTACATAGTTACATAGTTACATAGTTAGTCAGGTTGAAAAAAGACACAAGTCCATCCAGTTCAACCTTAAAAACAATAAATAAATAAAATAAAAAATATCGTACAATCCAATATACCCAATTGTATACCCTCAGTTGATCCAGAGGAAGGCAAAAAACCCCAGCAGAGCATGCTCCAATTTGCTACAGCAGGGGAAATAATTCCTTCCTGATCTCCCAAGAGGCAATCGGATTTTACCTGGATCAACTTTACCTATAAATGTTAGTACCCAGTTATATTATGTACATTTAGGAAAGTATCCAGGTCTTTCTTAAAGGAATCTACTGAGCTGGCCAGAACCACCTCTGTCGGGAGTCTATTCCACATTTTCACAGCTCTTACACACGGTCGGACATTGATCGGACATTCCGACAACAAAATCCTAGGATTTTTTTCCGACGGATGTTGGCTCAAACTTGTTTTGCGTACACACAGTTGTCGGAATTTCCGATCGCCAACAACACAGTGACGTCAACAACGTCCAACAAGACTAGAAAAGGCCAGTTCAGAACCAAGCGCGGCACCCTTTGGGCTCCTTTTGCTAATTTCGTGTTAGTAAAAGTTTGGTAAGAGACGATTCGCGCTTTTTCAGACTCGTGGCTTTCAGATCGTTTTCTGCAGTTCAGTTTGTGCTTGTGGGTTTGTATCTGCTCTTCAGTGTGTGCAAGCAAGCTACGCGTGACTTGGATTAGTCATTGTGTTCTTGTTCGTTCGTTACTGTTTTTCAGGTTGCTCTTCACAGGCCTTGCTGTTCTTCAGTGCGTTCTGTTACTTCGTTCTGAGCAGCTGACCGTTTTCTAGCCATGTTGCGTATACGTACTCCTTGTAGAGTTCGTGTTGTGCGGGGGCTTGGTGTTGGGGTCCTGACCTTGACACAAGTCCAGTCCATGAACAGGGTGGGGAGAAGTTCATGGACCAAGAATTGGTTGCTTCAGCGTGACCAGTTCTCTCATATGCCTTTGCTCCGTGAGATCCGTGAGAATAATCCTGATGATTTCAGGAACTTTCTCAGGATGACGGACCCCGTATTTCACCGTCTGCTGGCTTTGCTGACCCCCTATATCAGCAGGCAGGATACCTGCATGAGGCAAGCCATCACTGTGGAGCAGAGGCTCGTCGCTACCCTGCGGTACTTGGCGACGGGGAGAAGCCTGCAGGACTTGAAGTTCTCGACAGGCATCTCCCCCCAGGCTCTGGGGATCATTATCCCAGAGACCTGTTCTGCCATCATCCAGGTCCTACAGAAGGAGTATATGAAGGTAAGATTTTTATCCTTTAATATCACATTTTATTGTATATAATGTTTGCTAACATATTGTATTTCTCCTTATTCCCTAATTACCATGATTGTAATATGCTGTGAATGTCCCCTTTGTTCTCATGCATGCTGGATTTTTATGTAATTATTTTTTCAGTCCTTCATACATATTTGTCTTTACTTACCTCCCCAGCATGCTCTCCTGCCCCTATATTCACCTCATGTAGTCACTTAACAATGTATTTTATCAGCTCCATAGTAGTGCTTTACCCCAAACACCCCCTAAAATGTTTAGAAATGTGATTTGTGCTTTAAATTCAGGCAGAGTGCCAGAGGCTTTTTTTTTGTGGTGTCCCCAAATCATTTTTATTAACCCTCCCTCCCCCCAACTGCTAAGTCAGCTGATCCCAATTCTCTATCTATCCTCAATCATCTATCTGCCAAACCCAGACACACTATACCCACCTCGTTTGTGGTCAGATGTATGGATGAATTCCTCAAAGCATGTAGTGCAAGGGCCTGCCTGTATACTTTCAAATGGTACTGTTTAAAGTTTTTGTATCCTATTATTATCTTGATAGGTAATAGCAGAATGTCAAAATGTGCTCAAATGTGTACAGTGTGTGTTTATATCTTCGTATTAGGACACTTCTTACCTGTCCAGTGGGCTGCCAATAGTGTAACTAAGGAGGGGCTGTTCCAAGTAATACCCTGCATTTAGGCATTCATCTCTCAATGAAGTGGAGAGGGTTACCTGTCCAAGATCCCCCCCCCAATAATGTTAGAAATGGCCCATGAGACGGGGGGAGGGGGAATATGATAGGTGTACCTTATACTTTGGTGTTGTAAAATTCCCCTTAATAAATGTTATCTGGAGGTTGGCTAAGAATGTTTGTGTCTAATCTGCTTGTCATGTTTATGTGCAAATATGTTAATTTTTTTTTGGTTTCCTCAACAGTTTGTTTCCACGCCACAGGAATGGTAGACTGTGGCCTCCCATTTTGCCCAGCGGTGGGACTTTCCTAACTGCGGAGGGGCAATTGATGGGAAACATGTCCACATTGTCCCATCACCCAACTCGGGGTCGTACTATTATAATTACAAGGGGTTCAATAGTATTGTGATGTTGGCGGTGGTGTCGGCTAATTACGACTTCCTGTATGTGGACGTGGGGAAGAATGGCCGGATGGTGGAGTCATCGCCCAGACGGAGTTTTACAGGTGTCTCCAGAATGGCAGCTTGGACTTGCCACCTCCAGAAGACAATGTGGAAGGACTCCCATTCGTCTTCATTGCGGATGAAGCATTTGCGCTGGGGGACCATCTTATGCGGCCATTCCCGATGAGGACCCTTACCCCGGAAAAGAGGGTTTTTAATTACTGGCTGGCCAGAGCCAGAAGAGTGGTGGAGAACACATTTGGAATCATGGCCAGCCGGTTCCGCCTATTTCTGACACCCATCCATATGGCGGAGTATAAACTTAATCATCTAATCCTGGCGTGCTGTGTTCTACATAACTTTTTACGCCAACATTCTGCCAACTATGCTGGCTCAGTTGGGCATGAGGCCGGAATTCTACATGAAACAACCCTGACGGCGCTTGAAAGTTGCCGTCCTGGCTTGCCCTCCCTGAGTGCCCATGATGTCCGGTTAAGATACCTTGAGTTCTTTGCGAGTAGGGGGGCAATCAATATGCCAGACAATTTGTGAAGCCTTTATCAAATAAAAAAAAAAGCTAATCTTTGGTGACATTTACTGCTTGTGTTTATTTTAGCTGACCCTGACAGCAATGTGGGGAGTCCTGAAAATGGCGTGATTGTGTAACCTTATACAAAGCACTGTTGGGTGTTATTTACTAAAGGTGTAGACACTTTGCACTACAAGTGCACTTGAAACTGCACTGAAACTGCACTTGTAGTGCAAAGAGGATTTGCCCTTAGGAAATAACCCCCATTTTCACAGAAAACAGCAATTACATCAGCACAAAAGTGTTGTAGCGTTGAGACAATAATCCACACATTCTTGATAACAATCTTTTTAATACCTGCACAATCACATGTGCATTTAGAAAAGGTTTTTTAAAACAAACCAACATGTTTGTTGTATAACAATATTTGGGGTGGCATTATCAAAAATAGAAATGTCCATTTACGATAAAACAGGCATGTGTAAAACCAACAAGAAAGACAAAAATCTTGAACTTACAAAGTTCACATATGGTAAAACTTGAAGGCAATATCAGACATGAGTATTTAGGAACTGTGTTTGATATTGCGTTCAGATGGGGTGAAGTCACCCCTTGAAAAGCCAAATTTGGAACATGCACACCAATTTACGAATGTCAACATGTGCTAGCTGCCATCACGGGGGATCAAGGGACGTGTTTTGGGGGAGCAACCCCTTCCTCACAGCTATTTTATTATTGAGAAAGGGGTTGCACCCCCAAAACGCGTCCATTGATCTCCCGTGATGGCAGATAGCACATGTTGGCACACTGTGTGCATCCTCCAAATTTGGCTTTTCTAAACATCGCTAAAACATTTTTAAGATTGTAGCACACAAAAAAACAAAGTGATTTTGAGGGGTTTTAAACTCGCCCCAAAACATCAAAAATGTTATTATTTTTTTGAATAACATCATTGATTTTTTTCTTGAGGTTTTCCAATTCTAAATTACACCCCATGATCTCCCCGATCAGGATCTGTGCACTTTCTGATGTGAAAGGATCTCAATCCACAACATCACGATCACCTAAAAAGAGAGAAACCGAAGAAAAACAGGTATCAAAGATCTGCCAGCATCCATCTCTTACCTGAGCCTGTGGTCGCAGACACTCACCTGTTGTGGTGTCAATTTCTACCACATCTTCTTCCTCCTCCTGCTCAGCTTGGGTTGGGGGTATTTCCCCTTCTTCCAGAGGTGGGGGGTCTGTGGTCTCCTCGGATGAGGGGTGTCCTCCGAGTTTTTTCTCCCCTATGTAAAACAAAAATGGTATAATTAGCACACAGATATTTGATGGCCGAAATCTAAAGATAAACCATTGCTTGGAAGTGGGGTACAATTGTCTATTTGAGCAGAGTTCCAAGATGTAGCATTTTTATTGTCCTTTGTCAAGCTTCAATACTTTACCTGTTTTGTACAAGCTCCACAGATGGAGACCCCCCTATAGTATACACTGGAGCACCTGTGTGGCCCCCTAATAAAAAGGGTGTTCTTGTGTCCCACACTAGTGCTCCAGTGTCCAGATGTCTAAACAGCTGCTGAGTGTCCTCTCCTTACACAGAATCTAGTTTGCATTTCATTCTAGTAACAAACCCATCTACACAACCAAATATTTTTCATACAAGTAGGCCCTAAAAAATGTGGGCAAATGCATATGGCCAAAACAATGGTGTTTTATAGGCCGAAAGAAAAATGTTTGATATGAACGAATAATGGGCCCATGAACATTAAAGTTGCCATTTTAAACTGTACAACACTTAAGAAAAGCATATGGAGCAGCACGAATGTAATATAGACAAAAAGAATAGGAACACAGCACAACTACTTACTTTTTTGCAGCACTCTCCAGATCTTTCTGTACTGCTTGGGCTCTCTTAATTTCAGGTCCGACCACCACTTCCTGAGCTGATCTTTCGTTTGTCGTACCCCGAAATTCCGGTGCAGACTTTTGACCACTTTCGCCATGATCTTGGCCTTTCTGATATTGGGGTTGGGGTAAGCTCCATACTTCCCGTCATAGTCGGCCTTCTTCAGGATGTCCACCATCTCCAACATCTCCCCAAAGGACATATTTGTGGCCTTAAATTGTCTCCTTCTGGATCGGGCCGTTTCCGTATCCGGGCTTTCCTCCTCCTTGTTGCTATAATTAGCACGCACCTGCTCTGACTCCGCCATGTGCTCTTCACCCACTGCCCTGATGAAAAGGGGCGGGGAATAGACTAGAAAGAACGTCAGGGGGGGCGGAGTTACACGCATGCGCAGTGTCTATAAAGCGTAACACGCGTGCGTAGTACGTACGATCTGTGAGCGGACGAAGGAGTATCGGAGGCGCCGATCGTGATAACAAAGGTAAGAGCCAAACTTGGGCCTATACTGCTTCTACATTGAGGCCTATATTGTAACAAGATTAGGAGAGTTTTGCCTGACATTAGGGTTTGTCTTGTGTTGTGTCTTGCAGTGAAAATGGATATCTTGAATGATACCGACTTCATGGCAATCTTCATTGACATGTTCAGGGAGCTGCCTTGTTTGTGGGAGATCAACCACCCACATTATAAGAACCAAACAAAGAGGAAGGCAGCACTGGATCAATTGTTGGAAATTGTGAAGCAGGTGATCCCCACGGCAGACATCACCTATTTTAGGATCCTAATTGGTGGCCTGAGGAGCACATATCTAAGGGAGCGCAAGAAAGTCCAGGATTCGCAGAGATCCGGAGCAGCAGATGACATCTATGTCCCCAGGATGTGGTACTATGACAGGCTGCATTTTCTGGCAGGCCAGACTGAACCCAGGCCAGCACTCTCCAGTCTTCCTTCCACGCTTCCTTCCCCCCCAGCTGAGGCTTCTGACGCCCCACCTGGGCCTTCCAGGCAGCAAGATGTGGAGGAGCCCAGCTTGAGCCAGGTATAGCATTCCTCTAAATAGTTCAGGTTGTCCAATCAATGATGTTAACTAAATGTTAGTTTGGAGTACTAATTTCTGATTGTGATTGATGATGCAAAAACTAAAACCATGTCCCTTTTTCATACACAGGGAAGTCGCAGCCAGGAGGTGGCCGGGCCGAGCAGGCTGCCTAATATGCAGGTCCCTCCCATCCACCTGCAAAGAGAAAGTGGCAGGAAGAGGAGTACCCTAGAGGAGGCTGCCATAGGCCTCTTTTGGAAGGCTACAGAGGCCCTGGGAGCACCACACACTGTGGAGGAGAACTTTGCTGGCATAATTGCCTGTAAAATGCAGCGAATGGAGGAGGGCCAACAACTCATGTGTGAGTCATTAATGTTGGAAGCTCTCAATAAGGGGTTGAGGGCCCAACTAACATCTGATACCCACATTTGTGACCTCACACATGGTCCTCCTCATCCAGGTCCTTCTACTTTTCCTCCTCCTCCTCCTCCAGGTCCTACTAGTCGTCCTCCTCCTCCAGGTCCTACTCCTCCTCCTGCCACATCTCCAACAGCAGAGCCACAGCCGGGAATGAAGCGTGGAAGGAAGACCAGAAAGTGATGACCCCAGATCCAGTCTGGTCTGGCAAAAGATGCAGCCTCTTGTGGTACCACAGCCTGGGGACACAGATGTCATCTGCTGCTTTCTGGATCTCTGGGACTTCTGGACCAGACTGCACTCCCTTAGATAAGGACTCCTCAGGCCACCAATTTTGATGTTCAAGAATTGATGTTTGCCCTGGGGGTTCAAGGCTTCGCTAATTTCTGATGTTTATCCAGTGTTGCCTCCCTCTTTGTTTGGTTCTGAGCCCTTAATAAGGGATTTTTGGTTTCAATTATACTTGCCTATGTGTTTTTTCCTTCAAAAAGGACAGTTTATTTGTGAGGATTCAGGTACATTTCAAAAATACTATGTGAAATTAACAAGGGACACCAACACCAAACAATCTCCTTGAGATTAAATAATACAAGATAATAATGGTGTTGTGGTAACTTGACACACAAAAAACACACAAAAATATTCTGGAGTAAAACTAAAAATAAAATAAAACAAAGATCAGCCTTGGAAAAAATACAAACCTAAAATCTAAAAAAAAATCTGCCCTTAAAAAAAAAAAATAAAATAAAAAAAATATTTTTGTCAGATGTGACAAATCCAAATATATTGAGGGAATCCCGATAAATAGTAAAGAAATAAGTTTGAGAGAAGTCTGTGTGAATATGAGCAGCAAAACTACTTCATTCTTCTCACATTATAAAGAAGAAGAGAGTGCGCTGTATTAAACCATTTTTAACATTGCAGCCTGACGAAAGTGCTGTATCCATTCCGAACGCTAATTTTACCCGACCGAGCTGTTCCGTCTCTGAATTTCTTCTGAGCATGTGCGGCACTTTGTGCGTCGGAACAGGCCACTCACGGTCGGAATTGACGCGATCGGATTTTGTTGTCGGAAAATTTTATAGCCTGCTCTCAAACTTTGTGTGTCGGAAAATCCGATGGAAAATGTCCGATGGAGCCCACGCACAGTCAGAATTTCCGACAACACGCTCCGATCGGACATTGTTCATCGGAAAATCCAACCGTGTGTACGGGGCATTACTGTGAAGAAACCTTTGCGTATTTGGAGATGAAATCTCTTTTCCTCTAGATGTAAAGAGTGCCCCCGTGTCCTCTGGGTTGACCATAAAGAGAATAACTGAACACCAAGATCGCTATATGGACTCCTTATATATTTGAACTAGATGTATTACGATATGGATTGGTAACTAGATACCTCTGAATATTAATTTTCCTAATATATTTCTGGACATCTATGAAAGTACTGAAATTATCAAGTTTCTTAGGAGTTGTGAAGTTTAGGCCCTTATCAAGAACCTTCAATTCTTCCGGGGTCAATGTTTTCTTACTGAGATTAAAAACTCTGTTTGCTATTATGCTCTTTTCCTTTTTCCTTTTATTTCGTCTCCCTCAACGGCTGCCTCTCTTGAGTCTAGATCTCTCTTTCTTGTATGGTGGTCCTCGTGAAAAACCTGGTTAGTCTGTGAACTGGGATTGAGCTGATTGTATCTGTATGGGGATTGGTCATGGCCTCTCTCGCCATATTGTTATTATTTTATTATTATATAGAAACTATATAGCGCCAACAGTTTACGCATCGTTTTAGAACATTAGGGCAGACAGTACAATTACAATACAATTTAATACAGGTGGGGAATCAGAGCCCTGCTCGTTAGAGCTTACAATCTAGGAGGGAGGGTCAAGTTATACAAAAGGGTAACAGCTATGGGGGATGAGCTAATGGAGAAAATAGTGCAGTTGTTAGATGGAGGCAGGATAGGCTTCTCTGAAGAGGAAGGTTTTCAGGGATCGCCTAAAAGTGGATAAATTTGGAGACCTTATGACAGATTGGGGTAGCGAATTCCAGAGGATGGGCAAGGCTCGGGAGAAGTCCTGGAGGCAGATATGGGAGGAGGTGATGAGGGAGCTAGAGAGCAGGAGGTCTTGGGAGAAACGAAGAGGGTGATTAGATTTGTATTTTGAGACTAGGCTAGTGATGTAGCTGGGGGCAGAGTTGTGGATGGCTTTGTAACTTATTGTTAGTATTTTGAATGTAATTCCTTTGGCGAGTGGCAGCCAATGGAGGGATTGGCAGAGAGGGGTAGCAGACACTGAGCGGTTTGTAAGGTGGATGAGTTTGGCAGCAACATTCATGATGGACTGAAGGGGGATAGTCTATTTAAAGGTAAGCCAATGAGGAGGGAGTTACAGTAGTCAAGGCGAGAGATAACCAGGGAGTGAATCAGGAGCTTTGTGGTTTCATTGATTAGAAAGGGACGTAGTTTAGAGATGTTGCGGAGGTTGAGGCGGAAGCTGTGGAAAGTGATTGGATGTGGGGCTGAAAGGAGAGTTCAGAGTCCAGGATAACACCTAGCATGCTGACATGTGGGGATGGGTGGATGGTTGTGCCATTGCTCTTGACAGAGAAGTCAGGGGAAGAGGCACGTGGGGGAGGAAATATTATAAGCTCGGTTTTGGACAAGTTGAGTTTGAGGGAGTGGTGTGACATCCATACAGATATGTCTGTTAGTAAGTTAGTAAGCCATATGTATACTGACCATTACCCTAGTTCTCTCAAAGTGGTGAGTACCGATTGTAAGTGGTCACTGGGGGTCGATCATATTAATGAGGGTGATAATCATTATATCTAACAGAGGAACCCTTCTGATGATAATCAGTTTGGCTATAAGAATTAGGTTGATTATAAGGTCTAGAACCATGTCGATTACCTCTAGGGTGATCCCTATTGCCCCTTCTATTAGAATTATTACCTCTCCCTCTTTGTGGTCCCATGGGGGTATGGACACTAGAATGTCTTTCCCTATGGTGGGGGGATTGGTCTCTGTTGTCAGAACCTCTCAATTAGGGATGAGCCGAACACCCCCCGGTTCGGTTCGCACCAGAACCCGCGAACGGACCGAAAGTTCGCACGAACGTTAGAACCCCATTGACGTCTATGGGACTCGAACGTTCGAAATCAAAAGTGCTCATTTTAAAGGCTAATTTGCATGGTATTGTCCTAAAAAGGGTTTGGGGACCCGGGTCCTACCCCAGGGGACATGTATCAATGCAAAAAAAACTTTTAAAAACGGCCGTTTTTTCGGGAGCAGTGATTTTAATGATGCTTAAAGTAAAAAAAAAAAGTGAAATATTCCTTTAAATATCGTACCTGGGGGGTGTCTATAGTATGCCTGTAAAGTGACGCGTGTTTCCCATGTTTAGAACAGTCCCTGCACCAAATGTCATTTTTAAAGGAAAAAATCTCATTTAAAACTGCTTGCGGGTTTAATGTCATGTCGGGTCATGGCAATATGGATGAAAATCAGTGAGACAAACGGCATGGGTACCCCCCAGTCCATTACCAGGCCCTTTGGGTCTTGTATGGATATTAAGGGGAACCCCGCACCCAAATTAAAATAAGGAAAGGTGTGGGGCCACCAGGCCCTATATACTCTGAACAGCAGTGCAAACAAGACAGGGACTGTAGGTTTGTTGTTAAGTAGAATCTGTTTGTAATTTTGAACATTTTTAACGTGTTTAGCTCCAGCCAAAAAATCTTTTCTAAGCTTTTTGGAAAACATAGGGAAGGGTTATCACCCCTGTGACATTTGTTTTGCTGTCTTTCCTCCTCTTCAGAAGATTTCACCTCACTTTTTTGTCCCAATGAAAAATGTTTTTTGAAAATTTGGGTTTTTTTGTGGAACAAGGATTGGAAAGCATCAGTGGAAAGGAGAAATTGTTTTCCCATATTAACTCTTACAGGAGAGAATTTCCCTTCCTAGGGGTAGATTTCATCTCACTTCCTGTTGTCTCCTTCCGTTTGCAAGTAGGAGTCATTTGTAAGTTAGATGTTTGAAAGTAGGGTCCTGCCCTATATACTCAGCAGAAATTTGGGCCTTAGGTATTGCTGTGGCCACAACACTGTAAGCCCTCACAGGGCCCTGCTGTGAAATATTAGATCAAGAATTGTAATTACATGCCCCTGTTGAACAGGAGCTGAAAAATTAGGCCTTAGGCACTGGTGCTGGTGCCACAACACTGCAACCCCTCACAGACACTCTAGTTGGAACGCAGGAATGAGCCCTGCTGCAAAGTATTGCTTCAAAAATTGTAATTACACGCCCCTGTTAGACAGGGGCAGAAAAATTGGGCCTTAGGCACTGGTGCTGGTGCCACAACACTGCAACCCCTCACAGACACTCTAGTTGGAACGCAGGAACGAGCCCTGCTGCAAAGTATTGCTTCAAAAATTGTAATTACAAGCCCCTGTTAGACAGGGGCAGAAAAATTGGGCCTTAGGCACTGGTGCTGGTGCCACAACACTGCAACCCCTCACAGACACTCTAGTTGGAACGCAGGAACGAGCCCTGCTGCAAAGTATTGCATCAAAAATTGTAATTACACGCCCCTGTTAGACAGGGGCAGAAAAATTGGGCCTTAGGCACTGGTGCTGGTGCCACAACACTGCAACCCCTCACAGACACTCTAGTTGGAATGCAGGAACGAGCCCTGCTGCAAAGTATTACATCAAAAATTGTAATTACACGCCCCTGTTAAACAGGGGCTGAAAAATTGGGCCTTAGGCACTGGTGGTGGCGCCCAGAACCAAAAATGTTCTTACAAGCTATCAGCGTGATGATTGAGGAGGAAGAGGATAATTACTCAGGGATAGTCACTCAGCATCAGCATAGGCAGTCTTTGAAGGGATCTGAGATTTCAAAAAAAATTATTCGGTTACATCAGCATCAGGTGCTTGGTAGCTGGTGGTGATCCAAGACTCATTCATTTTTATGAAGGTCAGCCGATCGACCGAGTCGGTGGACAGACGCACCCTGTGATCGGTTACCACGCCTCCAGCAGCACTGAATGTGCGTTCCGAAAGAACGCTGGATGCAGGACAGGCCAGTAGCTCAATTGCATACTGTGCAAGCTCTGGCCAGTGATCCATCCTCAAGACCCAGTAACCCAGAGGATTTTCGGTGGGAAAGGTGTCCAAGTCTGATCTTGCCCCTAGGTATTCCTGCACCATATAAAACAGACGCTGGCGATGGTTGCTGGAACCGATCATACCTTGGGGCTGCGGACCAAAAAATTGTCTGAACGCATCGGTCAGACGGCCACCTTCTCCACCGCTCCTTCTTTGACTGACCGAAGCCTCAGCAACACGTTGTCCAGAAACAGGAGTTTGTAACCTCCCAGTCTCTGGGAACGCGTTGCACAGACCTTTCTGCAAGGCCTCCCGAAGATGTTTCATCCTCTGCTCCCTCTGCGATGGCAAGATAAGGTCCGCAACCTTACCCTTGTAACGTGGATCAAGGAGGGTTGCCAGCCAGTATTGGTCCTTCTCCTTGATACCACGAATACGAGGATCCTTACGCAGGCTTTGCAGGATCAGGGAGGCCATGCAGCGTAGGTTTGCTGAGGCATTCGGTCCGGAGTCCTCTGGGTCACTAAGAACGACATGGTCCGCAGCCACCTCCTCCCAGCCACGTACAAGTCCATGTGTTTCTTGGGACTGATCCCTTAAAGACTGCTGCTGATGCTGAGTGCCAGGCTCCACCTCCATACTGACACAATCTTCCTCCTCCTCCTCTTCCTCCTCGTCCTCTTCCTGTGTGATCGGCGGGCACGCAGGAACACTGTCTGGATAAAGGGGGCCTTGAGAGCTAAGGAAGTCCTCCTCTTCCTGCCTCTGTTCTGCCTCAAGTGCCCTGTCCATTATTCCACGCAGCGTGTGCTCCAACAGGTGGACAAGGGGGACAGTGTCACTGATGCATGCACTGTCACTGCTCACCATCCTCGTGGCCTCCTCGAATGGTGACAGGACAGTGCATGCATCCCTGATCATGGCCCACTGGCGTGGGGAAAAAAAACCAAGCTCCCCTGACCCTGTCCTGGTGCCATAGTCGCACAGGTACTCATTGATGGCCCTCTGCTGCGTGTGCAGCCGCTGCAGCATGGCCAACGTTGAGTTCCACCTGGTGGGCATGTCACAGATTAGGCGGTTCTTGGGCAGGTTAAACTCCTTTTGGAGGTCCGTCAGCCGAGCACTGGCATTATATGACCGGCGGAAATGCACACAGACTTTCCTGGCCTGCCTCAGGACATCCTGTAAGCCCGGGTACCTGCCCAAGAACCGCTGCACCACCAAGTTAAGGACGTGAGCCAAACAGGGCACATGGGTCATTTGTCCCTGTCGGAGGGCAGAGAGGAGGTTGGTGCCATTGTCGCAAACCACCATTCCTGCCTTAAGTTGGCGTGGCGTCAACCACCTCTGAACCTGCCCCTGCAGAGCTGACAAAACCTCTGCCCCAGTGTGGCTCCTGTCCCCCAAGCACACCAGCTCAAGCACCGCATGGCATCTTTTGGCCTGCGTACTTGCGTAGCCCCTTGAACGCCTACGGAGCACCGCTGGTTCCGAGGAAGAGGCCATAGAGGAAGAAGAAGAGGAGGGGGTGGAGGAGAGAGGTGTGTCACAATCAGCATTTTGGAGGCGTGGTGGCGGAACAACCTCCAACACTACTGCACCTTGTCCTGCATCCTTCCCAGCTGCCAGCAGAGTCACCCAATGCGCCGTGAAACTTAGGTAACGTCCCTGTCCATGCCTGCTGGACCATGAGTCAGCGGTAATATGCACCTTACCGCTGACCGCCCTGTCCAGCGAGGCATGGACATTGCCTTCCACATGCCGGTAGAGAGCCGGAATCGCCTTCCGTGAGAAAAAGTGGCGTTTGGGTACCTGCCACTGAGGAACCGCACATTCCACAAACTCACGGAAGGGGGCAGAGTCTACCAACTGAAAAGGCAGCAGTTGAAGTGCTAGCAATTTTGCCAAGCTAGCATTCAACCGCTGGGCATGTGGATGGCTGGGAGCAAACTTCTTTCGGCGGTGCAGCAGCTGGGGCAGGGAAATTTGCCTGGTACAATCTGACGTCGGTGTACCAAAAGCAGATTGCCCACAAGTACTTGGCTGTGACACACCTAATTCTACACCTTCATTCCTCTCACTGCAGGTCTCAGAGAGGACTGAAGGTCTAGTGGGGTTGGAAATCTCAGCTGATGAGGAGCAAGGAGAGATCCTCTTTGTTCTTTGGTGTGGGTCTTTTAGATACGCTTGCCAACGAACTGCATGGCAGGTCAACATATGTCTGGTCAAGCATGTGGTACCCAAGCGGGAGATGTTTTGGCCACGCGAGATACGCTTGAGACATATGTTGCAAATAGCAGCGGTGCGATCTGATGCACTCGTCTCAAAAAAGGCCCACACCAAAGAACTTTTTGAATAACGCGCAGAGACTGCAGCGCCCTGCACATGTGGAGCTTTGGGGTGTGATGCAGTCAATGTGCTGCCCTTAGGCTGGCCCCTGGAGGGCATCCTGCCTCGTTGGTGATGTGCCGCCGCCTCCTCCTCCTCCTCCTCCTCCTCTCTCCTATCAGGCACCCACGTTGAGTCAGTGACCTCATCATCCCCTCCCTCCTCATCACTGGAGCAAACCTGGCAGTATGCTGCAGCAGGGGGAGCATGACTGCCAGATTGCTGTCCTTCTTGGGCACCCCCTCTGTCCGTGCTCATGTTACTGCCTTCATCGAGCTCAGTATCGTCATCAGAGCCTTCCAAACGCTGGGCATACTCCTGGAGCATGTACCCAACACTGTGGTCAAACAGTTCGAGGGAATCCTCATGAGGACATGGTGGAGCTAGGGAAGGAGTCACTGATGACATTGAGCTGAGGGAAGAGGCCGCTGCTTTGCCAGACAAAGCACCCTGGGCATGGGTGAGAGAGGATGAGGAGGATGAGGACGGCTTGGTCATCCACTCGACCAAGTCTTCCGCATGTTGCGGCTCAACACGGCCAGCTGCCGAAAAAAAGGCCAAGCGTGTCCCATGGCCACGTGCTGATGAGGATGCACCGTCTCCACGACCAGCACTAGACACAGAGCCTGCTTGCCCTCTCTTATTGGCTTGTGACTGTCTGCCTCTCCTTCTTGGCCTTCCAGACATACTAATGGCCTGTAGCTGCACTAAGCTGGGATAGAACACCTGTAATTTTCTTCAAGTAGCTTTATATACTGTAACCAGACAAGCCTGCCTGTCAGTAGGAAGATAACAGGAACGGATCTAGCTGAACACTGTGAGCAGGACGCACTGTACTAAATGTAAATAGTCTAGCTGCCTGACCGTGGTACTAATAGGATCAAATAGAACACCTGTAATTTTCTTCAGGTAGCTTTATATACTGTAACCAGACAAGCCTGCCTGTCAGTAGGAAGATAACAGGAACGGATCTAGCTGTACACTGTGAGCAGGACGCACTGTACTAAATGTAAATAGTCTAGCTGCCTGACCGTGGTACTAATAGGATCAAATAGAACACCTGTAATTTTCTTCAGGTAGCTTTATATACTGTAACCAGACAAGCCTGCCTGTCAGTAGGAAGATAACAGGAACGGATCTAGCTGAACACTGTGAGCAGGACGCACTGTACTAAATGTAAATAGTCTAGCTGCCTGACCGTGGTACTAATAGGATCAAATAGAACACCTGTAATTTTCTTCAGGTAGCTTTATATACTGTAACCAGACAAGCCTGCCTGTCAGTAGGAAGATAACAGGAACGGATCTAGCTGAACACTGTGAGCAGGACGCACTGCACTAAATGTAAATAGCAGGAACGGATCTAGCTGAACACTGTGAGCAGGACGCACTGCACTAAATGTAAATAGCAGGAACGGATCTAGCTGAACACTGTGAGCAGGACGCACTGCACTAAATGTAAATAACAGGAACGGATCTAGCTGAACACTGTGAGCAGGACGCACTGCACTAAATGTAAATAGCAGGAACGGATCTAGCTGAACACTGTGAGCAGGACGCACTGCACTAAATGTAAATAGCAGGAACGGATCTAGCTGAACACTGTGAGCAGGACGCACTGCACTAAATGTAAATTGCAGGAACGGATCTAGCTGAACACTGTGAGCAGGACGCACTGCACTAAATGTAAATAGTCTAGAAGATAACAGGAACGGATCTAGCTGAACACTGTGAGCAGGACGCACTGCACTAAATGTAAATAGCAGGAACGGATCTAGCTGAACACTGTGAGCAGGACGCACTGCATTAAATGTAAATAGTCTAGATAGAAGATAACAGGAACGGATCTAGCTAAACTGAATACAGTGTATATATATATATGCAACACCTGGGATGCATATATATACACAATACACTGTAAGTGCAGCTAACTGACTGACTGTTCTGCCTAATCTATCTAACTCAAATCAAATGACACTGTCTCTCTCTCTCTCTATCTCTCAGCACACCGGAACACACACTACACAGGGCCGCCGTGCAGGCGGCCTTATATAGTGTGGGGTGTGTACTAAATCCCCTGAGCCATAATTGGCCAAAGCCACCCTGGCTTTGGCCAATTACAGCTCTCTCTACTGACGGCGCTGTGATTGGCCAAGCATGCGGGTCATAGTGCATGCTTGGCCAATCATCAGCCAGCAATGCACTGCGATGCCGCAGTGAATTATGGGCCGTGACGCGCCACACGAATTTAGCGCGAACGGCCCATAACGTTCGCAATTCGGCGAACGATCGAACAGCCGATGTTCGAGTCGAACATGGGTTCGACTCGAACACGAAGCTCATCCCTACTCTCAATGTAGGTCTATAGACAGAACCTGCAACTTGTCCCAAATTAACTGGTCCATTACTGGAACTCTGCTGGACTGTTGTTATGTTTGTTATATTCTCTGGGATATTAGATTTGTGCCATTAGAAGACCAATCCTGACCGGTAATCTCCAACATCTCTGGAATATTTTTTGCGTTTCTTGTTGCGTTGGTCTCTATCTTCTTTTTCCAGATGACTCTGGAGGCTAGAGGAGAGTGTATTGTATTCAATAGAGTTCTTAAAAGACAAAGGTTTGTCCTTTAAATCTTTGATCTCCCTATCGAGAATTGACAATCTATTTATTTTCCGTGTACCTAAAAAAGAGAAGAACTCAGTCCCTGCCTCATTAAAATAATTGAGCCACGGTTCAAGATCTGTGTCCCCTTGTTGGGGGTGCACATTCCAATGAAGGCTACGGGGAACCATTTTTTCGGATACATATTGTTCAAGAAACAATAGGTCCCACTGGAGATGTAATTCAGACACCATGATATCTTTTACTCTCATGAACAGACCTCCTATTTCAGTATCACTCCCTGTAGTGATAAATACTCCCTCTGTGTTAACAGTACGTGAAGCTCTATTGTCAAAGACATCCATGATCAATGAATGTATAAAAATCGGACTGCAGCAACATAAAAAAGTCAAAGATAAACAGTGAAAAAATGTAATAAATACCGCGCTGTCAAAAAAGGAGCTGCCAGCACCGCAAATGACAATTGCAGGTAATATAAGTGGGAAAAAAGATGGTGCCGCACTAGTGACAATTGAATTTAATCAAATGAAAAATGTGGGTGATCTAAAGTGCATAAAAAACCTTAAATAACATCTTAGTATATCAAAGCCATAATATATGTATACCAAGTGAAAAATTTCATAAAATTCCAAGATAAAAATATATGAATACAGTAGGTCATTCACGACCAGAGTCAGTGAACATATTAGCAAAATTAAGGAAGGCAGCATTAAACATACAGTCCCTCGTCACTACTGTGAGTTTCATAATAGAGACCCCAGTGGTACAGAGTTTGTAATTATAGATTCATACATCCCTCCCAGGAGGGGAGGAGCTATCATCAGGGTAGTCTCCCGTCTCGAGACCTTTTGGATTTATGAACTACAGTCCCACTTCCCCCAGGGAATTAATGTAGAATGTGACATCGATTCTTTTTTAAATAAAGCATAGAGGTTTATTACCTTACTCTTTTATTTGTATAATATAGATGCTCTTTAAAGATTATGAGGGATAAATACCTATTTTTTATCTATTTAGCATTGAAATTTTGCTGGATCTTTTATGGATTCCACATTTTAGTCATTAGGACGATGACATTTCATAGACTATATTCGGTGTTTTTTTTTTTTTCCTTTCTTATTTTAAACGATTCTATACATTTTTTAATGTGTTTTTAATGTGATTTGTCAGTATTTGTATCTACATTGTATTATACTTTGTTAGGATTCAACCCAGTGAGAATAAATTCCAAATTTTACACTAATTAAGATATACATGTATTCATACATATAATTTATAGCTTTTACACTGACCTTTTGGTCAGAGCTATATATGTACTTAGTTATTTAATCTTTCCTTTTTTATTTAAGTCTAGATGTATTGATTGCACCGATTTAATCAATATGTGCACTAATTAATAACCAAATAAAATGATTTATTATTATTATTTTACATATGTTCAGACTTTCTACTGCCATATGAAAGTTTTTTTGTAGAGAAATAAATATTGAGGGCACATACAATTAATTCTATATGTATAAGTTGCCTGGCGTATGCGATATTACTATAAAAGCCTTTCAACATATTGTGTTTTTTATATTTAGTTTCTATTTTCATTTTTTAATGGGATGCATTGTTTATTTATTTTTTAATATAGTAATCGGGTCCGCACAAGCCTCGATGAATCAAAACGAGGCTTGGAGCTGGCTTCCTTGCGTTCCAGACATTACTTCCGGTTTTTATAAGTCGCAGTCACTTCCGGGTCTCATATAGTGGGTCTGTTTATTCTCAGCTATCTATAGCGAGGCTTGGACCCGCCTGGATATGTGTTCCACCATGCACTTCCGTTGTGTTATACACGTCATTCCTTACTTAATTCGGTTTCCGCTCCAGTCCCGGCTTACGTAACATGTTTATGAGGACTTATTTTATGTTTTTTAATGTTTAACTTTTAATTACAGTCATTTTTGGCTTCTATTTAGTTGATTCGCTTCATCCTCAGCTCTTCAGAGTGAGGCTTGGAGCGGCACGTGTCACTTCCGTTTCCTGTTTTCATATGTTCGGATGATACCGCTTGAAACTCAAGCCATCCCGCCATCTTTGTTTACATTGGACATACAACACTAATTAGGACAAGCATGCACAGGTTTGTTTCCTAAATTCATGGGATATTTCATATATATATATATATATACGCAGTGGGACCAGCGGGACAACACCCCAGCCGATATCTTTGTGGATTCAACGCGTCAGGTCGAGCCTACTGTCCCCATTGCGTCATTTTATTGAATAACAAGCGCTTGTTTTATTTCTTCAAAATGTGAGTGTAAATCTTTCACTTTTTACCAATAAATTTTGTGTTATGCGGATTCACGCTATGTGCATTTTCTATTTCCCTTTGACTATTCATATGTGAATCCATATGATGTTATATACTGTACATCTTGGAGCCTCCTTTCTTGTTGACTGTGGCCAATGTGAGAAGATTTGGAATTACTACTTATCCGATTGTTTCAACGCCTATATCCATTTGGTTTCTTCAATCTGTGGTGTCACCGGCAAGCTTAAATGATTCATGGGGCGTATGTCCTATTGAATCCATACACTCCGGTAAGCCTCAGTGTTATCGGTGACGGTGCTCCATCTTTCCTTTCTTATACACGTTCAGCAGTGGCTTGAGAATCATTAGTTGGGGCGTCAAGATATACATGTTTTAAGACATTTTCATCTATCAAACACTTTTTTGTTACTCAGTGGACTTTTTTTCTTTTGTTTTCACTACAATTTTATTTCCATTTTTATATTTAGTCTGTATCAAGCTGTTCAGTATATTTATATGTGCACTGCATTTATGTTTAATCACTGCAACAGCACTGTTATAATATTTTATTCATATATTTTTATCTTGGAATTTTGTGACATTTTTCACTGTGTATACAAATATTATGGCTTTGATATAATAAGATTTTTTTTTTTTTCATAATCAAAATTTTTATTTTTATCATAGACTTCATCATCTCAATTCAATATTATACACATTCTTGTATTTAATAGTTTACATTAAGATACACAGGGATTAACATTAAAAGGAAAAACTAAGTACGAAGCTATCTTGTCAAAAGTTTACCAGTTATACTATCCTTCCCCCCCCAAAAAAAAGAGAAAAAAGAAAAAAAAAACCCAAAAAAGGTTATTAATTCCCTCCTCCCTGCCATCCCTAGGGTAGGTCTGCTCTATCCCTTCCCACTCCATTCCTTCTACTTTAAGTCATGTATTCTCCTACTATACTCTCCTATCACAACCACCCCATCACCCCACAAAGAGGTTACTGTTGGCCATGGTGTCTTGTTCATTTTAGTGATAAAAAAAAAGAAAAAATGGGGATTGTGCCATGTGATTAAATATTGATTATACATAATTGTGTATAACGGCCTTCGTGGCCTAATACCCCAACTCTAAGTGACACTCCAAAAAAAAAAAAAAAAAAAAGGAAAAAGGAATGATCCCCTCTCCTACTTCCACGTGTTTACCAAAACCTCATATAATATAAGAGGCCTCTAATGGCCATGGTGTTAAAAATAAACCTTATTGCATATTAACAAACTTCTTGACCCACTCCTCCCCCCCATTTTGAGTGCCAAACCCTCCACCCACCTTCCCATCCCCCCTCACTACTTCCACATGACTTGACTCTCTCTCTCTCACTCTCCTCATTTGGCGGGGAAGCCAATAGGGGAGGAGGAAGTGAAAAAGAGACAGAGAAAAAAAAAACATAAATCAATCCTGGTCAAGGTTCATAATTCGACTCTTTATTCCTCTATGGCTAAGACCATAAGCAGCTATACTAGGGACCTTATGGATATACTACCCCCCCAGCTTCCCTTTCCCTGTCTCTTCTCCTAGCCTATCTCAGATGCACACTGTATCCAGCCTGCCCATATCTTCTCAAATTCCCCTTTTTGGTCCCTCACTACTTGAGTCCACCTTTCAGCTTCCATTATTCAGTTAACCTCCTTTTTCCAGTCCTCTATTGTTGGGCCTCTAGTAATAAGATGTTATTTAAAGTTTTTTATGCACTTTAGATAACCCACATTTTTCATTTGATTAATTTCAATTGTCACTAGCACTGCACCATCTTTTTTCCCAATTTTATAGACATAGACTGGGCGGAGGAAACCACGCATTCGTCTAAGGCCCCTTTCACACATGCGGACAGTATGTCCGTATTTCATCCATCCGTTTTCGGATGAAATACGGACATACATGCATCCCTATGGGATAGCGGGTGTCAGCGGATGTACATCCGCTAACACCCGATGTTGTCCGGCTCCGCTCTCGTCCGATTCTGCGGACGGAAGAAAATCCTATTTTTCTATCCGTCTGCAGAGCGGATCGGATGAACACGGACAGACGGTCCGTGTTCCTCCGATCCCCCATAGGGGAGAGCGGAGATCTGACAGGGCGGTCCCTGCACAGTGTGCGGGTCCCGCCCTGTCATCTGCCTGCTCAGCTGGGGAAAACGGAGCGATCCCCGCTGAGCAGCGGATAAACACGGGGCGGATCAACACGGATCCGTCCCGTGTGAAAGGGGCCTAAGGCTCGCCAGTTCCTAAATATCTTGCAGGACAATTTCATGGGTCAGATGGTAGGCGCACCAACTAGAAACAAGGCGTTACTAGACCTACTGATTACCAACAATACAGACCTTATCGCAGATGTGGAAATATGGGGCAATTTAGGAAACTGCGATCACAGGTCAATTGGCTTCAGTATAAATCACACAAATAGGAAACACAAGGGGAACACAAAGACACTGAATTTCAAAAGAGCCAACTTCCCTAAACTATGAACCTTGCTGGAAGCTTTAAATTGGGATAAAATCTTAGAAACAAAGAACACAGAGGAGACATGGGTTTGGTTTAAGAGCATATTAAATGAGGGCATTAGCCAGTGCATCCCATTGGGAAATTGAAAAGAGCGAACAAAAGTCCTGGATGGCTTAAACCCAATGTAAAAATGCATAAAAAAGCAAAGGAGAAGGCCTTGAAAAAATACTAGGTTGAGGGATTATCATCAACATTCAGACTTTATAAAGAATGCAACAAGAAATGTAAGGGTGCAATAAGGACAGCTAAGATAGAACATGAAAGACACATAGCGGAGGAGAGCAAAAAAAATCCAAAGAAATTCTTTAACCACTTCCAGCCCACGGACGTCATATGACATCCTGGGCTTTGGGCGGGTATATCTGAATGATGCCTGTAGTTACAGACATCATTCGGATATTGCCAGTTTCAGCTGGCGAATCTCTACACCATAGGAATGATCATAGCGGCCGTTCCGCCGCTTAATCATTCCTATGGGAGGCGAGAGGGGACGTCCCCCCCCTCCGCCCTCCGGTGCTCTCCGACTCACCGTTACGATCGGTGAGGCGGAGAGTGGATCCGCCGGCGCCAGATGTAGATCATGGTTCCCGGAGTCTCTATGATCGTCGGAGGCCGGGCGCGATGTTATGACGTCACGCCCGGCCTCTCCATTCAAAAAAACGGTGCCGCTTCAGCTGGGAAGCGGCGATCGTTTTATTTTTTTTTTTATTTCAGGCTTCCCAGCCTAGTGGTGAGATATGGGGTCTTATTGACCCCATATCTCACTATTAAGAGCACCTGACATGTCATATTGCTATTACTAGGGATGTTTACATTCCTTGTAATAGGAATAAAAGTGATCAATTTTTTTTTTTTTTCAAAAAAGTGTCAAAATAAAAAAAATAAAATATAATTAACAATAAAAATAGACTCAGGAAACTTAACATTAATAAATCACCAGGACCAGATGGCTTGCACCCGAGGTTACTTGGGGAACTCAGTCAAGTAATTGCCAGACCATTATTCCTAATTTTACTGACAGTCTACTGGAATGGTACCAGCTGATTGGAGAAAAGCCAATGTAGCACCAATATTTTAAAAAGGGCCAAAATACATCCCTGGGAACTACAGACCAGTTAGCCTATATAATAGTATAGTATCAATAGTATGCAAGCTCTTGGATGGGATGATAAGGGACTATATACAAGATTTTAGTAAGGAAAACGGTATCATTAGCAGTAATCAGCATGGATTCATGAAGAATCGTTCTTGCCAAACCAATCTATTAACCTTCTATGAGATGGTGAGCTGCCATCCAGATAAAGGAAGGCCCATAGACTTGGTGTATCTGGATTTTGCAAAAGCATTTGACACAGTTCCCCATAAATGTTTACTGTACAAAGTAAGGTCTGTTGACATGAAACATAGGGTGAGTACATGGATTGAAAACGGCTACAAGGGTGAGTTCAGAGGGTGGTGATAAATGGGGAGTACTCAGAATGGTCAGGGGTGGGTAGTGGGGTCCCGCAGGGTTCTTTGCTGGGACCAACCCTGTTTAATTGGTTCATAAACGACCTGGAGGATGGGGTAAACAGTTCAATCTTTGAATTTGCAGACGACACTAAGCTAAGCAGGGCAATAACTTCTCTGCAGGATGTGGAAACCTTGCAAGAAGATCTGAACAAATTAATGGGATGGGCAACTATATGGCAAATGAGGTTTAATGTAGAAAAATGTAAAATAATGCATTTGGGTGGCAAAAATGTGAATGCAATCTACTCACTAGGGGGAGAACCTTTGGGGGACTCTAGAAAGGAAAAGGACCTGGGGGTCCTAGTAGATGATAGGCTCAGCAATGGCATGCAATGCCAAGCTACTGCAAACAAAGCGAATGGAATATTGGCATGCATTAACAAGGGGATTAACTCCAGGGATAAAGTGATAATCCCCCCACTCTACAAGACTTTGGTCGGGCCTCACCTGGAGTATGCTGTCCATTTCTGGGCATCAGTCCTCAGGAAGGATGTACTGGAAATGGAGCGAGTACAAAGAAGGGCAACAAAGCTAATAAAGGGTCTGGAGGATATTAGTTATGAAGAAAGGTTGCGAGCACTGAACTTATTCTCTCTGGAGAAGAGATGCCTTAGAAAGGATATGATTTCAATTTACAGATACCATGCTAGTGACCCCACAATAGGGATAAAACTTTTTTGCGGAAGGGAGTTTAATAAGACACATGGCCACTCATTAAAATTAGAAGAAAAGAGGTTTAACCTTAAACTGCGTAGAGGGTTCTTTACTGTAATACCGCATACACACAATTGGATTTTCCGACAACAAATGTTCGATGGGAGCTTGTTGTCAGAAATTCTGACCGTGTGTAGGCTCCATCGGACATTTTTTGTCAGAATTTCTGACAACAAAAATTTGAGAGCTGGTTCTCAAATTTTCCCACAACAAAATTCGTTGTCGGAAATTCTGAGCGTGTGTACACAATTCCGATGCACAAAATTCCACGCATGCTCTGAATCAAGTATGAGACAGAAGCGCTCGATCTGGTAAAACTAGCGTTCGTAATGGAGATAGCACATTCGTCACGCTGCAAATTCTGAAATCTTTCAATGCAGCGCATTCTCTTCTTCTTTATAATGCTAGAATAATGAAGTTGTTTTGCAGCTGATATTCACACAGAGTTCTGACAAACTGATTTCCTTATTATTTCTTGTGAACTCATGAATAATTTTTTTTTTTTTCGCCAGATCTCCAGAATAATGTTTTTAATTTTTTTTATAGTAATCTCCTTTTATTTTTAAATCAAGATCTCCTGTTTTTTTTTCTAGTGATCTCCATAATATTTTTTTTTCGTTTTGTGTGTCAAGTTACCACAACCATTATTATCTTGTATTTTTTATCCTCAAGAAGATTGGTTGGTGTTGGTGTCCCTTGTTAGTTTGACATTGTCTTTTTGAAATGTACCTGCCTACTCACAAACAAATTGTCCTTTTTTAATTTTAACACATAGCCAATGATTTTAGACAAAAAATATACATTTATTAGGAGTCATAACAAAATAAAGAGGAAGGCAACGCTGGATGGTGTAAATAGCGAAACCTTTGTACCCCAGGGCACACATCAGCTATTTGACAGGCAAAATTGGGAGCCTGAGGAGTCCATTTAATAGAGAGCACAATCTGGTCCAGGACTCAGAGAGATCAGGAACAGCAGCAGGCAACATATATGTCCCCAGGCTGTGGGCTTGCAACAGCCTGCATCTTTTGCCAGAGCAGACCAAACCCAGGCCATCACCCTCTTGTCTTCCTTACACGCTTCCTTCCACGCTTGCTTCCAGGCTGTGGCTCTGTGTTGGAGTTGTGGCAGGAGGTGGAGGAGGAGGATGGTCTAACTCACACAGGTGGGTTTTGCTTGTGCGTTCGTCCCTCAACCCCTTATTTAGGGTCATATATATCACTTCCTCACAAAAGAGGTGTTGGCCCACCTCCATTTCCTGCATTTTGTTGGCAGCCATGCAGGCATAGGCCTCAAGAAGACTGGGGGGGGTTCTGAGGGCCACAGAAGCCTGCCGAATTAACCCAAGTGCTAACTCCTCTTGGGCCTTTTTTTGTTGAAGGAGGAGGGGAGGGACCTGGGATTCGTTCAGGCTACTGGGCATGCCACCTTCTGGCTGCCACTTACCCCAGCTACTTCCTGGCTGCCACGTTCCCCTGCCACCTCCTGGCTGCCACTTTCTACAGCCTCCTCCTGGCTGAGGCTTTCCTGTGTATGAAAAAGGGACATAGTTTTAGTTTATTGTTCATCAATCACACACAATTTTGGGAAATATGTTGAACAATGCTTATACCTAACTCAAGCTGGGCTCCTCCACATCTTCTTCCTAGGTGGAAGACCCAGGTTGGGCGTCGGAAGCCTCAGCTGGGGTGGAAGGAAGTGTGGAAGGAAGGGTTGAGAGTGATGGTCTGATTTCAGTCTGGTCTGACAGAAATCGCAGTCTGTTGTAGTAACAGAGCCTGGGGACATAAATGTCATCTGCTGCTGCTCCTGATCTCTGGGAATCCTAGACCTTCTTGCACTCAATATTATATGTGCTTCTTAGGCCACCAATTTTGCACTTCAAATAGTTGGTGTCTGCCGTGGGGATCTGCAACTTCACAAATTCCAGCAATTTATCCAGTGCTGCCTTCCTCTTTAGTCGATTTGTTTAAAAGGGGTGTTTTGTCTGCCACAGACAGGGCAGCTCTCTGTACAAATCAATGAATTGGGGGAGGAAATCATGATCGTTGAATCGATCCATTTTATCTGCAAGACACAACACAAGACAAACCCTAATGTCAGGCTAAACTTGCATAATCTTGTCCCAAAATAGGCCTCAATCTCTAAGCAGTATAGGCCACTGATGCCCCAAGTTCAAATTGTACCTTCATTAGAACGATCGGTGCTTCCGCTACTCTGTTCTCCGCTCACAGATCGTACGTACGATGCACGCGTGTTACACTTTATATACACTACGTATGTGTGAAACTCCGCCCGCCCCTGACCTTCTTTATAGTATATTCCCTGCCCCTTCTCTTTTGCGCAGTGGGAGAGCACATGGCGGAGAAAGAACAAGTGCATGAAGAAAGCAGCAACGACGAAAGCCTGGAGCCATGAACGTCCCGAGATTTAAGGCCTCTAATATGTCCTTTGTAGAGATGGTGGAGATGGTGGATATCTTGAAAAGGGCCGACTATGACGGGAAGCATGGACCTTACCCAAATCCAAATGTCAGAAAGGCAAAGATCATGACTAAAGTTGTGAAAAGTCTGCAGAAGAATTTTGGGGTACGGCGATCCAAAGATCAACTGAGGAAATGATGGTCAGATCTCAAATTGAGGGAGCAGGATCAGTACAGAAGAATCAAGAGAGTGCTGCAAAAAAGTAAGTATTTTGCCATTTGTTCCTATTCTTCTTATTACGTTAGTGCTGCTCCATGTGCTTTTCTTTACTGTTGTACAGTTTAAAATGGCAAGTTTAAGGTTCGTGGGCACAGTAATCATTCGTAGTAAACATTGTTCGTTCGCCCACTAATACAATGTTTTTGGCAGATGCAGGTTAACTTCATTTGTTCATGCCTATTTGGATTAAAAGAAGTTTAGGACATTTTTGTCTATATGGGTTTGTAACTAGAATGAAATGCAAACTTGATTCAGTGTAAGGATGGGACACTGTTTACATATCTGGACACAGGAGCACTAGTGTGGGACACCATAACAAACTTTTTAGGGTGTCCCACACAGGTGCTCCAGTGGATACTACGGGTGTCTCCATGTGTGAAACTTTACCCAAAAAGGTAAGTATTCCAGCTTTAATAAAGTGAACCAATCATGTATTCAGCTTGGAATTCTGCCAAAAGAGACAATTGTAGGACACTTCCAAGCAATGTTTTATAATCCTATTTCTTGCCTCAAATATCTCTGTGCTAAGTATACCTTTTTTTTATTCACATAGGGGAGAAAAGACTCGGGACATCAGAGGACACCAGGGAACTACAATCTCCTTAAGAAGGGGAAATCCCAAAACCACAGCCTGAGGATGTGGAGGAAGGAGAGGTTTATGAAGTCGGCGAAATAGTGACCACAACAGGTGAGTGTCTGAGACCACAGCTTCAGGTAATAGATGTAAGCCTGCATATTTATAATACATGTTTTTTTTTAGGTGATGTGGATGTTGTGGAAGAAGAATCTCATTTCACAAGTGCAAGTGCACAGATCCTCATTGGGGAGATAATGGTGTGCAATCAGGATTTCCAGAAGATCAAGGAAGACATCAATGATGTGGAAAAAAGACTCAAAAACATAATTGATGTTTTAGGCAGAATATAAAACACACCAAATATTTTTATTTTTTTTGTTATTATAAATTTTCTAAAAAATGTTGAAAGCCAAATTTTGAAGATGCACACAGTGTGTCAACATGTGCTATCTGCAACCACTTCCTCACAACTCAAGTAGCTGAGAAGAAGGGGTTGTACCCTCGAAACACATCCATTGATCCCCCATGATGGGAGCTAGCACATGTTGACATTAGGCATGGGAGCAGGAGTGAAATCCCCATTTTGACTTCCAATTTGTGTGCATCTTCAAAATTTGGCTTTCACAGGGGTGACATCACCCCATCTGATGAAGGCAATATCAACACAGTTTGGACATACTAATGTCTGATATTGCTTTCACTTTATCAAAGTTGATAGTTGTGTATTGTTTTATGTTTTTAAAAACATGCCTGTTTACCACAAAAAAAGGATATTTCTACTGACCCCAAAAAAATATATATTCAAAAAAATATGTTGGTTTGTTCAAAAACCCTTTTCTAAAAGCACATGTGAATGTGCACAGAGTAAAAATGTTTCTACTCAACAATGTGTGGCTTCTTCTTTCAATGCTCAATAGCAGTTTTTTGCATAAGTTGGTGTTTACAGTGACAATGGGGGTTATTTACTAAAGGCAAATCCACTTTGCACTACAAGTTTCAGTGCAGTTTCAGTGCACTTTTGCAGTGCACTTGTAGTGCAAAGTAGATTTTCCTTTAGTAAATAACATCCACAGTGCTTTATAAATTGCATCAATCAGGCCATTATCGTCACTCCAAAAAATTAATTCAGGGTGCTGAAAATGATGAATATTATTATCATTAATGCATTACATACATTAACAACAGAAAGAAGGTGTGTGTGGCAGACCCATAACATAATAGTTAGCTGAAGAAGAGATTGTCACCTCATGTAGCAAAGAAATGATGTTGGAACTATTGTCATACATTAACAACAAAAAGAAGGTGTGTGTGTGTAGCAGACCCACAACATAATAGTTAGCTGAAGAAGAGATTGTCACCTCATGTAGCAAAGAAATTATGTTGGAACTATTGAAGAAAATGGGCAAAAAAACACATTGGAGAACCCAAGAGACAGCTAAAATAAACACAAGCAGTAAATCAAAGGAAATATTTTTCAGTTTAAAATACAAATTTATTTTAAAATTACATTTATTTAAATACATATAATGTGATGTTAAAGGATAAAACTTACTAACCCTAATATAGTCCTTCTGCAGGACCTGAATGATGACAGAATAGGTCTCCGGAATAATGATCCCCAGAGCCTGGGGGGAGATGCCTCTTGAGAACTTGATGTCCTGCAGACTTCTCCCCGTTGCCAAGTACCGCAACGTGGCGACTAGCCTTTGTTCAGGAGTGATGGCTTGCTGCATGCAGGTGTCCTGCTGACGGTGAAAAACGGGGTCCGTCATCCGGAGATAATTCCTGAAATCATCAGGATTATTCTCATGGATCTCCCGCAACAAAGGCATGTGAGAGAAGTGGTCACGCTGGAGCAAACAATTCTTCGTCCATGAACTCCTCCTTGCCCTGTTCATGGACTGGACTTGGGTCAAAGTAAGAACCCCAACACCAAGCCCCTGCACAACGCGAACTCTACGATGAGTACATACCCGCAACATGGCTTCGAAAAGGTCGGCTGGTCAGAACGAACTAACAGAACACACTGAAAATCAGAAAGGCTTGAGAAGACTGAGCTGAAAATCAGAAACGAGCGGACAAGAACGTACTGAAAATCAAATACATAATATAAAAATACGTACTGAAAAACAGATACAAACTGACTACACGCACTGAAAACCAGATACGAACCACAAGCACAAACTGAAGAGCAGTAACGATCTATAAAGCACAAGGCTGAAAAGCGCAAATCGTCTCTCGCCAAACTTTTACTAACACGAGATAAACACGAGATTAGCAGAAGGAGCCCAAAGGGTGGCGCACTGGCTATTCAACTTCCTCTTTATAGTGCCATTGTACGTGTTGTACGTCAGCGTGTTCTTGACGATCGTAAATTTCTGACAACATTTGTGCGACCGTGTGTATGCAAGACAAGCTTGAGCCAACATCCGTCGGAAAAAAATCCCAGGATTTCGTGGTCGGAAAGTCCAAACATGTGTACGCAGCATTAAGAGTGGCAAGGATGTGGAATTCCCTTCCACAGGCGGTGGTTTCAGCGAGGGGCAACAATAGTCTCAAAAAAACTATTAGATAAGCACCTGAGCGACCACAATATACAGGGATATACAATATAATACTGAAATATAATCACACACATAGGTTGGACTTGATGGACTTGTGTCTTTTTACAACCTCACCTACTATGTAGCTATGTAACTATATGTACTGACTGCCTATCTCATTTCATGAGGCCCTAAAATGCCAGGACAGTACAAATACCCCCAAAATCACCCCTTTTTGGAAAGTAAACAGTCAGATGTATTTAGAAAGAGGTATGTTAAAGCTTTTTGAAGTTGTAATTTTTTGTCAGTTTTTTGAAAAATGGAAAAAGTCAATCAAAATAGTATTAATTTTCTTCAAAAAGCTTTCAGTTCAACAAGCTGTTTCTTACACAGAGCATAGGCACACTTACACTTACACCCATAGCATACTAGCACATTATGTGAAACTCACCTTAAAAAGAAGCCCTCCAGCAGCAAGCTGTCACGGCTGGCAGGGCTTCCATCTTCACTCGGTCTTTCTTCTGGGTTGGCAGGCTCCGGTCCTTTAATGAGAAGAGCTGCGATGATGTCACTCCCGTGGAGGCATGCGGGAGCCACTGTTTGAGTCACAGGACTCTGAAAGAATGGCACAGGTGTGCCGTCCTTCAGAGCGCATGCGCCAGTATGTTACCAGCGGCTTCACAAGTAAATATCTTCTACATGGTGAGATATGTACCTATAGGTGAGCCTTATTGAGTAGGTAAGAATCAAGCAAAGCAGTTTTCTCCCACTTTACCTAATATGCTTGAGTGCACCTTAACATAGAAAGGGGGAGCCTTGCCCTTGAGGTATAAACTTGAATAATGAGCTGTCGAATTCACCCAGTGATAGTGAAACAATGCCCAGGCTGCCCTCTATGGGAACTATCAGGTGGGACAAAGAAAGAATTGGGCTGTTCAAAAAGGGCTGTAGCTGAGAGATAAACTTGAACAGCGTATGCCACACAATAAGGTAAATCTCCTAAGGATGTCCTGGTTAAGCCACTTTGGAAAGAAAAGAGGCCCAGGGCTTCATGACAACTTTGTTTTTTGTGAAACACCCTCACCTGGCTGCTGGGGGGACATGTCTCTGGTACTGTGTCCCAGGTGCTGCTGGGGAGTGACCACCACCTTCTCATCCTGGGCCTCCGGAACTGCCGCAGGTGTAGGGCAGAGGTCTTGGACCCTCTGTCCAGTTGTCAGCGCTTCAGGTGGAGAAGTTTCTGGTAACTCTATAAATGTTGCTGGCAGAAAATCCATGTCTCTGTCAGTGTTGTGGGAAAAAGGCCAACTGCCTCTTCTCTCAGGAAGACTGAAGCTGCTGTTGGTGCTGGGCAGAGCTCTTCTGCTGAAGGCTCACCAGGTTGTTCTTCCTCAGCGGAAAAGTCTATTAAATCCCCAGTCTCTGGAACTGGTGTCTGGGATAGAGGTTCACCATCTCCTGTCCCTAGAACCCAGAAGATGTTATCAGTGCTGGGCAGAGGTTAGCAAAGCTCTGTCCCGTTGTCAGCACTTCAGCTTTGGAGATGGCCATCTCCAGAGTTTCCACTGCTAATTCTAGGGCATGCTGCTGAACGTGTTCTAGCAGTTCCCGGTATGCCCTTTCCAGATGCTGTTCTTTCCTTAACAAATATTCCAGGTCCTGTTTAAGCCCTGAGACTCCTGCAAGACTAAGCATAGCCTCTCTGTATTCTCGCAGGTCCTCAGGGGTAGGTTCACCTTCATAACACAAACACAAAACCTTCTGTAAGGCACTTCCACAGCAATCCAGGGCCGTCAAAGTCATACCCCTCCGGAGAACATTCTGTTGTCTCCCCTAAATATTCCTACTCTGCGTGTCATTGCAGTGCCCGATATCAATTGTCCAACTCTATCTCCTGAAGGACCAGCCTGTCCAATTAGGACACCCATTGGTCCTGGGGCCGCTCTCCCAGGAATGGCATCCGTAACTCCCGTTGGTCACTGGCTCCCGTAACTCCCGTTGGTCTCATTGCTCTGGGGTTGGAAAGCACTTGCCCTGGTGTCTACCAGCGACCTGGAGGGCTCCAATCCAGATCAAGGGCGCTCCTGTCAGAAACCATGAAGTCAGACTGAGACAGAAGAAGTACAGTTAAATCACACTTGTTTAACAATAAAAGTAAAAAGAACAAACATAGTCAAAAAATAGCCAAAGTTTAGTAACTGGAACGGATTGTCAGCCAAGTCAGAAGTCAGGGATCAATGTTGTGGAACAGCAAGCAGAATCTGGAGCCAGAAGGGATGTCAGCAAAGCCAGTCTTTAAACAGGAACACAGGTAATAATCTCTTGAGAAGTTGACCAAGGCGAAGGCAGAAATCCACTGGGCCGAATGGCTTAAGTAGGCAGGACTGGCGAGCAGGATATCATGAACAGCTGAGTAACTGTGAAGAGATAGGAGCTGGCAATTAGCCTGACAGCTGAGCGGCCAGCTCTGAGAAGGAAGGGCTTAGCCCAGCCCTGACAGTACCCCCTCCACAACGATCCCTCCCCCTCGGAGGACCACCAGGCTTGAGGAGAAAACATCTATGGAAATCACGGAGGAGGACAGGGGCATGTATGTATGAGGATGAGACCCAAGAGCATTCCTCCGGACCGTACCCCAATGCACCAGGTACTGTATGCGCCCACGGAACCTACGGGAATCAACAATGGACTGTACTTCATACTTCTCATGGTTCTCAACCTGTACAGGGTGAGGACGTGGCACCGAGGTGGTAAAGTGTTTGCAGACCAAAGGTTTTAATAAGGAGCATTGAAATACATTTTAAATACGCATATTAGAAGGAAGGTCTAATGTGTAAGCCACTGGGTTAATCCTGTGAAGAATACGGAAAGGCCCAATAAACCGAGGTGTGGACTTCAGTGAGGGAACACAAAGCTGGAGGTTGCGAGATGACAGCCAGACCCTGTCCCCAACCTGGTAGGAAGGCGCAGGCAGTCATCTGCAGTCAGGATGGAGTCTGTACCTATCATTAGCATGTCGCAAAGTCTTCTGGATTTGTGCCCAAGTGGAACGAAGATGCTCCTCTAACATAGGAATACTCTGCAGAACAAATGTGAGCAAACACTGCCCACGGTAAGAGGTCTGACCAGTTGTTATGATGGTCAGAAATATAGCAACGTAGGAATTGCTCAAAGGACTGATTGGCTCGTTCTGCTGCCCCATTAGACTGTGGGTGATACACAGAGGAAAAGGCAAGCTGAATTCCCAACTGTGCACAAAAGGCTCGCCAGAACCAGGAGACAAACTGACTACCCCTGTCCGAGACAATCACCTTGGGTAGCCCATGTAAGCGAAAGATCTCCCAAGCAAAAATGGAAGCCGGTTCCTTAGAAGTGGGGAACTTCTTAAGTGAGACATTTTAGAGAACCGGTCAACCACCATAAGGATAACTGTGCTGCCCTGGGAGTCGGGTAACTCCACAATGAAATCCACAGACAGGTGGGTCCAGGGCCTCTCTCCATTGGGTATGGGTTGTAGGAGGCCCACTGGAAGGTGTCGTGGAGTCTTAAGCCCCATACACACTATCAGATTTTCTACTGATTTTTGTCCTCAGATTTACCAAAACCATGTAGTGCAAGGGCCTGCCTGACTGCATAAAAATTGAAACTCCTAAGGTTTGACCTCATATTATATGGTTTTGGTAAATCTGAAGGAAAAAATCAGCAGAAAATCTGATAGTGTGTATGGGGGCTATACTCTGAGCACACAGAACAGGCAGCTACGAAGGCGGTTACATCAGCACGTAGACTAGGCCACCAGAATTGTTGGGAAATGGCCCAAAAGAGTTGATTCTTCCCAGGGTGGACAGCTGCCTTGGGAGAATAGTAAGTCTGGAGCACGGCTGTACAGAGACTCTCTGGGACAAAGCAGCAGTCACAAGGTTTCTCAGGAGGAGCATGGACCTGAGCGGCAAGAATTTTGTCACCCAAAGGAGAAGTGAGACTGGTGCGAACCATAGCCATAATACGATCAGGAGGAATTGGATGTGGAAGTGGAGGAAAATTTTCATGACAAAACGTCAGCCCTTCTATTCTTAGTACCATTTAAGAATGAGACAATGTAATTGAAACTTGACAAGAACAGAGCCCATCACGCCCTTCTTGGAGAGAGGCGTTTAGCCTCAGACAAGAATGTGAGATTCTTATGGTCAGTAAGAATGAGAACTGGCACAGTGGTACCTTCGAGGAGATGTCTCCATTCTTTTAGGGCTAAAATGATTGCCAACAGCTCTCTGTCACCAATCTCGTATCTCGTATTGCACTCTCCAGGTGACAATTTCTTGGAAAAGTAGCCACAAGGATGCATAGCACTCTCAGAGGTAGGACGTTGAGACAGAAGGGCACCAACACCAGTCTCAGAAGCATCAACCTCAAGGATAAAAGGTAACGTAGGATCAGGATGTGCCAACACAGGAGCAGAAACAAAGAGAGCCTTGAGACTCTCAAAGGCCTTAACGGACTCTGGAGACCAACTCTGCGGGTTACTATCCTTTCTGGTCATATCAGTCAGGGGCTTGACCAGAAACAAGAAGTTGTTACGAATAAACTTTCGATAACAGCTGGCAAAGCCCAGGAAACGCTGCAGAGAACGTAAGCCCACGGGTCAGGGCCACTGTAGGACTGCTGAAAGTTTCTCTGGGTCCATCGAAAAACCAGCAGTGGAAAAAACATAACTCAGGAATTTAACCTGTTCACGATGGAACTCGCACTTCTCCAGTTTACAATAGAGATTGTTCTCTCTTAGTTTCTGACACAGACATCTGTGTGGTGGCTCTCTAGGGACTTGGAAAATATGAGGATATCATCAAGATAAACCACCACACATAACTGCAACAAATCTTGGAGGACATCATTAATAAATTCCTGGAAAACTTCCGGGGCGTTACAAAGGCCATTTTGAGGTACTCATAATGGCCTGTTCTGGTATTAAATGCAGTTTTCCACTCGTCGCCCTCCTTAATCCTCATGAGATTGTATGCCCCTCTCAAATCAAAGAAAAAGCTGCACAAAATTACTAAGATATAACAATAAGTGAATACCCGTGATATGTCAAAGGCAATCTGAGTACCATAAAAATGAATGAATGAAAATACATAAACAATCCGCTGTAAATAATACAACAGTCCAGTGATAAGAGTCCAGTGATTATCAGTGAAGGTAAAATGAAACTCCTTGATACACAGACACCACCCTCTGATGTGATCCACCACCACATAAAATGCACACTTACCGGAGGGCGTACCCGGCGCACGTTTCGTCTCAAAATGATGTCCCCCGATGACATCATTTTGAGATGAAACGTACGTCGGGAGGTTGACATGCTGACGTCATCGTGGTGTACCTTGTATACACATGGGTGTCTGCAAGCCGGCCGGCAATTTTTATATGGGTGTTTTTATCTCCAGTTTCGTGTAAGTGCAACCTTTATTTTTAATAAACCTTTATTATACTGATTCACACTAATGGTGAGCTTCTCTCCATTTTCTTGGGTCTTTGATTGATGCCTTGCCCCGTATATCCATTGATTCGAGGTATCCTGGCTTGCCTTTGGTGTAACCACAGAGAGTTGCTGCTGCTGGATTGATGTCCGGACATTGACTTATTATACAGGCTTGCTAAAGCTTGCCCTCCGGTAAGCATGCATTTTATGTGGTGGTGGATCACATCAGAGGGTGGTGTCTGTGTATTAAGGAGTTTCATTTTACCTTCACTGATAATCACTGGACTGTTTTATAATTTACCGAGGATTGTTTATGTATTTTCATTCATTCATTTTTATGGTACTCAGATTGCCTTTGAAATATCACGGGTATTCACTTATTGTTATACCTTAGTAATTTTGTGCAGCTTTTTCTTTTTCTTTGCATTTATTGTTTTGTGTGTATCTCACAAATTTGAGCTGCAGCTAATTATTTATTTATTAGTTTTTCCTTATTAGGTTAGCGTGGTATTTTTTTCCTGCTTATTACCCTCTCAAATCAAGCTTTGTGAAAACTGTTACTCCCTTGAGGCGGTCAAATAACTCTGTATTCAACTAAATCGGATAGGCATTCTTAATTGTGAAACAATTGAGACCCCTATAATCAATACAAGGTCTCAGTTCACCACTCTTCTTCTTCACAAAGAAGAAACCAGCATCAGCAGAAGACGAGGATTTGCGGATGAAACCTCGAGAAAGTGTGTCTGCAGCATACTCCCCCATGGCCTTATCCTCCAAGACCGACAAAGGGTAAACTCGGCCACGAGGGGGTATGGCGCCAGGTTGAAGATCAATTGCGCAATCATATGGCCGGTGTGGAGGCAAACTACTGGCTTGACCTTTGTCAAAGACATCGCTAAAATCGTGGTACTCCTCCAGCAGGGAGGAGAGTGAAGAGGTGCACAGGACCTTCTGGAAGCATGTTTCACTGCATTGTGGCGACCAGGAGAGAACCTTAGCATGGAGCCAATCAAAAGAGGGGTTGTGCCTCTGTAACCAAGGATAACCAATAACCAGTGGAAACTTAGGTGAGGAAATAACTTGGAATTGGATTATCTCATGGTGAAGAGCCCCTACGGCCATGGACAATGGAACCGTCTCATGAGTCACATGGGCAGGCTGTAGAGGTCTTCCGTCAAGAGCCTCAATGGTAAGTGGAGTGTCACGCAGCTGCAGCGGAATCATAGTTACATAGTAGGTGAGGTCGAAAAAAAGACACAAGTCCATCAAGTCCAACCTATGTGTGTGATTATATGTCAGTATTACATTGTATATCCCTGTATGTTGTGGTCGTTCAGGCGCTTATCTAATAGTTTCTTGAAACTATCAATGCACCGCCTTTGGAAAGGAATTCCACATCCTTGCCTCTCTTACAGTAAAGAACCCTCTACGTAGTTTAAGGTTAAACCTCTTTTCTTCTAATTTTAATGAGTGGCCACAATTCTTGTTAAACTTTCTTCCACGAAGAAGTTTATTCCCTATTGTGGGATATCATATCATATCCCCTCTCAAGCGTCTCTTCTCCAGAGAGAATAAGTTCAGTGCTCGCACCATTCCTCGTAAATAATATCCTCCAGACCCTTTATTAGCTTTGTTGCCCTTCTTTGTACTTGCTCCATTTCCAGTACATCCTTCCTGAGGACTGGTGCCCAGAACTGGACAGCATACTCTAGGTGCAGCTGGACCAGAGTCTTGTAGAGCGGGAGAATTATCATTTTATTTCTGGAATTAATCCCCTTTTTAATGCATGCCAATATTCTGTTTGCTTTGTTACCAGCAGCTTGGCATTGCATTGCATCATCTACTAGGACCCCCAGGTCCTTTTCCATCCTAGATTCCCCCAGAGGTTATCCCCCCGTGTATAGATTGCATTCATATTTTTGCCAATGTATTATTTTACATTTTTCTACATTGAACCTCATTTGTCATGTAGGTTGCCCACCCCATTAATTTGTTAAGATCTTTTTGCAAGGTTTCCACATCCTGCGGAGAAGTTATTGCCCTGCTTAGCTTAGTATCATCCGCAAATGCAGAGATTGAACTGTTTACCCCATCCTCCAGGTCATTTATGAACCAATTAAACAGGATTGGTCCCAGCACAGACCTCTGCGGCACCCCACTACCCACCCCTGACCATTCCGAGTACTCACCATTTATCACGACCGTCTGAACTAGCCCTTGTAGCCAGTTTTCAATCCATGTACTCACCCTATGGTCCATGCCAACAGACCTTATTTTGTACAGTAAACGTTTATGGGGAACTGTGTCAAATGCTTTTGCAAAATCCAGATATACCACTTCTACGGGCCTTCCTTTATCTAGATGGCAACTCACCTCCTCTGTGCCAACGGACCTTATTTTGTACAGTAAACGTTTATGGGGAACTGTGTCAAATGCTTTTGCAAAATCCAGATACACCACGTCTACAGGGCCTTCCTTTATCTAGATGGCAACTCTCCTCCTCATAGAAGGTTAATAGATTGGTTTGGCAAGAGCGATTCTTCATGAATCCATGCTGATTACTGCTAATGATACCATTCTCATTACTAAAATCTTGCATATAGTCCCTTATCATCCCCTCCAAGAGTTTACATACTATTAATGTTAGGCTAACTGGTCTGTAATTCCCAGGGGTGTATTTTGGGCTTTTTTCAAATATTGGTGCTACATTGGCTTTTCTCCAATCAGCTGGTACCATTCCAGTCAGTAGACTGTCAGTAAAAAATAGGAACAATGGTCTGGCAATTACTTGGCTGAGTTCCCTAAGTACTCTCGGGCGCAAGCCATCTGGTCCCGGTGATTTATTAATGTTTAGTTTCCCAAGTCTAATTTTAATTCTGTCCTCTGTTAACCATGGATGTGCTTCCTGTGATGTGTCATGTAGTTTTGGTTACTGAAGCCCCCTGATTCCCTTGTGAAGACTGAGGAGAAGAATAAATTCAATACCTTCGCCATCTCCCCATCCTTTGTAACCAGATGTCCTTCCTCATTCTTTATGGGGCCATTATGGTCTGTCCTCCTTTTTTACTGTTTACATACTTAACCACTTCAATACCGGGCCAATTCTGACACTTTGCTCCTACATGTAAAAATCATCATTTTTTTGCTAGAAAATTACATAGAACCCCCAAACATTATATATGTTTTTTTAGCAAAGACCCTAGAGAATACAATGGCGGTTGTTGCAACTTTTTATCTCACACAGTATTTGCGCAGGAATTTTTCGAACGCGTTTTTTTGGGGAAAAAAACAGTTTTGTGTTTAAAAAAAAAACAAAACAGTAAAGTTAGCCCAATGTTTTTGCATTTTGTGAAAGATGAAGTTACACCGAGTAAATAGATACCTAACATGTCATGCTTCAAAATTGCACACGCTCGTGGAATGGCGCCAATGTTCGGTACTTAAAAATCCCCATAGGCGACGCTTGAATTTTTTTTACTGGTTACATGTTTTGAGTTACAGAGGAGGTCTAGGGCCAAAATTATTGCTCTTGCCCCAACGTTCGCGGCGATACCTCACATGTATGGTTTGAACACCGTTTTCTTATGTGGGCGGGACTTACGTATGCATTCGCTTCTGCGTGCGAGCACACGGGGACAGCGGCGCTTTAAAAAATTTTTTTTTTTTATTGTTAATTATATTTTATTTTTTTTATTTTGACACTTTTTTGAAAAAAAAAAAAAATTGATCACTTTTATTCCTATTACAAGGAATGTAAACATCCCTAGTAATAGCAATATGACATGTCAGGTGCTCTTAATAGTGAGATATGGGGTCAATAAGACCCCATATCTCACCACTAGGCTGGGAAGCCTGAAATAAAAAAAAAAATAAAACGATCGCCGCTTCCCAGCTGAAGCGGCACCGTTTTTTTGAATGGAGAGGCCGGGCGTGACGTCATAACATCGCGCCCGGCCTCCGACGATCATAGAGACTCCGGGAACCATGATCTACATCCGGCGCCGGAGGATCCACTCTCCGCCTCACCGATCGTAACGGTGAGTCGGAGCCAGCACCGGAGGACGGAGGGGGGGGACGTCCCCTCTCGCCTCCCATAGGAATGATTAAGCGGCGGAACGGCCGCTATGATCTTTCCTATGGTGTAGAGATTCGCCAGCTGAAACTGGCAATATCCGAATGATGTCTGTAACTACAGGCATCATTCAGATATACCCGCCCAAAGCCCAGGATGTCATATGACGTCCGTGGGCTGGAAGTGGTTAAAGAATTTCTTTGGATTTTTTTTGCTCTCCTCCGCTATGTGTCTTTCATGTTCTATCTTAGCTGTCCTTATTGCACCCTTACATTTCTTGTTGCATTCTTTATAAAGTCTGAATGTTGATGATAATCCCTCAACCTAGTATTTTTTCAAGGCCTTCTCCTTTGCTTTTATATGCATTTTTACATTGGAGTTAAGCCATCCAGGACTTTTGCTCTTTTAAATTTATTACCCAATGGGATGCATTAGCTAATGCCCTTATTTAATATGCTCTTAAAGCAAACCCATCTCTCCTCCGTGTTCTTTGTTCCTAAGATTTTATCCCAATTTATGCCTTCTAGCAAGGTTTGTAGTTTAGAGAAGTTGGCTCTTTTGAAATTCAGTGTCTTTGTAATCCCCTTATATTTCCTATTTGTGTGATTTATACTGAAGCCAATTGACCTGTGATCACTGTTACCTAAATTGCCCCGTATTTCCACATCCGTGATCAGGTCTGTATTGTTGGTAATCAGTAGATCCAGTAACGCTTTATTTCTAGTTGGTGCGTCTACCATCTGACCCATAAAAATGTCCTGCAAGACATTTAGGAACTGGCAAGCCTTAGATGAATGCGTGGTTCCCTCCGCCCAGTCTATGTCTGGATAATTAAAATCCCCCATTATGATAACACTTCCCATCCTTGCTGATAATCCAAATTGTGATAGGAGATCTGTCTCCCCTTCCTCCCTCAGGTTAGGGGGCCTATAGCATACTCCCACTATTATTTTCCCCTTAGCTTCATCCCTTTGGAGCTCTACCCATAAGAATTCCACCTCCTCCCTAGCTCCCTTAGTGATGTCATCTCTCACATTCACTTGTACATTATTCTTGATATATAGGCATACCCCTCCCTCTTTTGTACCCTCTCTATCCTTGCGATAAAGGGTATACCCTTGAATGGTTGCCAGCCAATCATGAGAGCTGTTGAACCAGGTCTCTGAAATGCCCTAGAAAATCCAAATCCGCCTCGTACAACAGTATCTCTAGTTCACCCATCTTGTCCACTAGGCTCCTGGCATTGGTGAACATGCCATGTAGTTTAGACCAGTCGCATATTACCCTCTTTTTGGGTGTTCCGAGGTTGGAACTAGGACTTGCTACTATGCTTACCTTGGGTTTATGTGCTTTGGTCAACCTACCACTAATGCCCCCAATACTACCCTCTGGAATATGTTCCGCGCTGACTACCTCTACCTCTGTACCCTCCTCCATCGCCTAGTTCAAAAACCCCTCTAACTCTTTGGCCATCTTCATTCCCAGCTGATCTGCACCCTCCTCATTTGGGTGCAGTCCATCCCTTCTATGGTACTTGTTATTGACTGAGAAGTCGGCCCAGTCCTCCAGGAACCCAAACCCCTCCTTACTACACCAGCTCTTCAGCCACTTGTTTACTTCCCTATTCTCCCTCTGCCTTTCTGCTGTGGCTTGATGTACCGGTAGTATTCCTGAGAATACTACCTTGGAGGTCCTTTTCCTCAATTTAGCTCCCAAGTCCCTAAAATTGTTCTTTAGGACACTCCATCTGCCTCTGATTTTGTCATTGGTGACAACGTGCACCATGAGAGCTGGGTCTTCCCCAGTCCCTCCCAGTAATCTGTCCACCAGATCCGAGATGTGCCGAACCCGAGCGGCCGGTAGACAACATACAGTTTGGCGCTTCAGGTCTTTGTTACAGATTTCACTCTCTGTCCTTCTAAGAATTGAGTCCCCTACCACCAGAATCTGTTTTTCCTTTTACTTTGCCTCCCCCTCACTTTCACTGGAGGAGTTCTTCCCCTGGCAGCTAGGAGAGTCCCTCAGCTCCAGCAGTGCTGGTCCCTGACTGGTTTCACCAATGTGTTAGAAACCATGAACCAGACCGAGACAGAAGTACAGCAAAATCACACTTGTTTATTAATAAAAAAGTAAATAGAGTAAGCGTAGTCAAAGCATAGCCAGAGTCCAGTAACCGGATCGGGTAGACAGCCAAGCCAGAGTTCAGTAACCAGATCGGGTAATCAGCCAAGCCAGAGTTCAGTAACCAGATTGGGTAATCAGCCAGGCCAGAAGTCAGGGATCCAAGTAGAAAAACAGCAAGCAGGATAAGGAGCCAGAAGGGATGTCAGCAAAGCCAGTCTTTAAACAGGAACACAGGAGATGGTTTCTTGTGATGTGACCAAGGTGAAGGCAGAGATCAAGTGAGCTGAACCGCTTTAAGTAGGCAGGACTGACGAGCAGAATCAACAACAACTGGGTAACTGTGGAGAGAGATTAGCCGACAGCTGAGGGGTCAACTCAGAGAAGGAAGGGCTGTGCCAGCCCTGACACAATGTCACTCAATGGAGCGTACTTATTGGGATGCTCCAGCCCCGGATCGGCATCCCTGGCACTTCCCCCTCCACCCTTCCCGACTGTCACCCATCTACACTTTCCTAGTGCCTGCACCTCTTTGTCTCCACCCGCCTCTGTGCTGGCCCCTGCCGGCACCTGCCGTGTATGTTCCTGGCTCTCCTTTAGTATGGAAGGACTTCTCAGTGCTGACAGTTGCTTCCCCAGATTCAGGACCTGGGCTTCCAGGGAAACAACGTGCTTACATTTTGCACAGCAGTATTCACCCTCTAACGAATGATCAAGGAAGGCATACATGCCGCAAGATGTACAACGAATCACCTCTCCACACCCGACAGGCATTGTACTTAATAAATTTAATGAGGATTGGGGATTATACCCTGTCCAAACTACCTAACAACTAGCTTCCTATCAGGAACCATGAATCAGACCAAGACAGAAGTATAGTTAAATCACCCTTGTTTAATAATAATGATAAAAATAAGGTAAACAGAGTAAGCGTAGTCAAAACAAGCCAGAGTTCAGTAACCAGATTGGGTAGTCAGCCAAGCAAATGTCAGAGAGCCAGAGATAAACGTAGTAGTACAGCAAGCAGGATCAGGAGCCAGAAGGAACGTTAGCTGAGCAAGTCTTCAACAGGAATGCAGGAGAAAGTCTCTGTGATGTTGACAAAGGCGAAGGCAGAGATCAAGTGAGCTGGACGAATTTAAGTAGGCAGGACTGACGATCAGAATCAACAACAGCTGGGTAACTGTGGAGAGAGATGGGAACTGGCATTAGCCGACAGCTGAGCGGCCAGTTCAGAGAAGGAAGGGCTGAGCCCAGCCCTGACAGTACCCCCTCCTCAATGACCCCTCCCCCTCGGAGGACCACCAGGCTTGAGGGGAAAATGTCTATGGAAATCACGGAGGAGGACAGGGGCATGTACGTCTGAGGATGAGACCCAAGAGCGTACCTCCGGACCGTACCCCTTCCAATGCACCAGGTACTGTATGCGCCCACGGAACCTACGGGAGTCAACAATGGATAGTACTTCATACTCCTCATGGTACTCAACCTGTATAGGGTGAGGACGTAGCACCGAGGTGGTAAAGTGATTGCAGACCAAAGGTTTTAATAAGGAGTCATGAAACACATTTGAGATGAGGAAGGTCCAAGGCGTAAGCCACTGGGTTAATCCTGCAAAGGATATGGAAAGGCCCAATAAAATGAGGTGCGAACTTCAAAGAAGGAACACGAAGTCGGAGGTTGCGAGACGATAGCCAGACTCTGTCCCCAACCTGGTAGGAAGGTGCAGGCAGGCGTCCGCGGTCAGCATGGAGTCTGTACCTATCGTTAGCATGTTGCAAAGCCTCCTGAACTTGTGCCCAAGTGGAACGAAGACCACGGAGATGCTCCTCTAATGCAGGAATACTCTGAGGAACAAACGAGTCAGGCAACATGGAAGGTTGGAAACCATAATTCGCAATAAATTATTCGGGAAGCAGAATTCAAGGCACTGTTGTGAGCAAACTCTGCCCACGGTAATAGGTCTTGACCAGCTGTTATGATGGCCAGAAATATAGCAACGTAAGAATTGCTCCAAGGACTGATTGGCTCGTTCTGTGGCCCCATTAGACTGCAGGTGATACACAGAGGAGAAAGCAAGCTGAATTCCCAACTGTGCACAAAAGACTCGCCAGAACCGGGAGACAAACTGACTACCCCTGTCCGAGATAATCACCTTGGGTAGCCCATGTAAGCGAAAGCTCTCCCGAACAAAAATGGAAGCCAGTTCCTTAGAAGTGGGCAGCTTCTTAAGTGGAATACAATGACACATCTTTGAGAACTGGTCAACCATACGGATAACAGTGTTGCCTTGGGAGTTGGGTAACTCCACAATGAAATCCATAGACAGGTGGGTCCAGGGCCTCTCTCCATTGGGTATGGGTTATAGGAGGCCCACTGGAAGGTGTCATGGAGTCTTGCTCTGAGCACACAGGGAACAGGAAGCTATGAAGGCAGTTACATCAGCACGTAGACTAGGTCACCAGAATTGTTGGGAAATGGCCCAAAAGAGTTGATTCCTCCCAGGATGGCCAGCTGCCTTGGGAGAATGGTAAGTCTGGAGCACGGCAGAACAGAGACTCTCTGGGACAAAGCAGCGGTCACAAGGTTTCTCAGGAGGAGCATGGACCTGAGCAGCAAGAATTTTGTCACCCAATGGAGAAGTAAGACTGGAGCGAACCGTAACCAGAATACGATCAGGAGGAATCACAGGAACCGGAACCGACGCCAACTTGGAAGTGGAGGAAAATTTTCGTGACAAGGCATCAGCCCTTGCATTCTTAGTACTGGGTAAGAATGAGACAATGTAATTAAAACTCGACATAAGAATGAGAACCGGCACAGTGGTACCTTCCATTCTTTCAGGGCTGCTGGTGACAATTTCTTGGAAAAGTAGCCACATGGATGCATAGCGTACTCAGAGTTAGGACGTTGAGACAGAAGGGCACCAACTCCAGTCTCAAAAGCATCAACTTCTAGGATAAAAGGCAATGTAGGATCAGGGTGTGCCAACACAGAAGCAGAAACAAAGGCAGCCTTGAGACTCTCAAAGGCCTTAATGGACTCCGGAGACCAACTCTGTCATTCCTGGTCATATCAGTCAGGGGCTTGACCAGAGATGAGAAGTTATGAATAAACTTCCGATAATAGTTAGCAAAGCCAAGAAAACGCTGCAGAGGACATAAACCCATGGGTTGAGGCCACTGTAGGACCGCTGAACGTTTCTCTGGGTCCATCAAAAAACCAGCAGTGTAAATCACATAGCCTAGGAATTTAACCTGTTCACAATAGATTTCGCACTTTTCCAATTTACAATTGAGATTGTTCTCTCTTAGTCTCTGAAGCACACGACAGACATCTGTGTGGTGGCTATCCAGGGGCTTGGAAAATATGAGGGTATCATTGAGATAAACCACCACACTGTAACAAATCTCGGAGGACATCATTAAAGTGGATGTAAACCCAATGTCATCCTTTCTAAACTACTGCCATAGGGGTTATCTATAAGGATATACATGCCTCCTGCATGTATCCTCAACTGTCAAATGTCTCCCCTCTCTCTGTTATTAGACCCGAAAAACTGCATATTCTGTGGGTGGGTCTGTTTTCTGGAGCTTGGTGGGTGAAGTTGTGATGTCAGTAGACTCCCCGCCCACCTCTACACTCCCCCTGTTAATATGCATTTTCTCCTGTGTATTTCTAACACTGAACTTCTGCTATGATCTCTAACATCCAGTGAAAAGACAGGAAAGTAACCACATGACTTCAGCATGCCAAATCATGCTGAGGTGTGGAACAGCCAATCCTTGCAGAGCTGCAGAAGAAAGAAGTGGGGGAGGGAATTTAAAAATACTGCATGTCTCTTAGGCTAATGCATGAGATGTAAATCACCTGTCACTCACAGCAAGGGGGAGTATTTGACAAAGTTTTTCTCAGTTTGTCAAGAATTGTCTCACTGAACAATAAAAGGGGATTGCTCAGAGATGGATTAACTCTGTGTGGCAAGACTGGGCTCAAATGATAGCAAATCTTATACTCTACAGTATGATATTAAAAAAAAATAATTTGGGGTTTACATCCACTTTAATGAACTCCTGGAAAACTGCCGGAGTGTTACAAAGGCCAAAAGGCATTACGAGATACTCATAATGACCTGATCTGGTATTAAACTCAGTTTTCCACTCGTCGCCCTCTTTACCTGCTTGACTTTGTCAAAGACATCGCTAAAATCGCGGTACTCCTCCGGCAGGGAGGAGAGTGAAGAGGTGCACAGGACCTTGGCTACCTTCTGGAAGCATCTCTCACTACACTGTGGCGACCAGGACAGAACCTCAGCATGGAGCCAATCAAAAGAAGGGTTGCACCTCTGTAACCAAGGATAACCAATAACCAGCGGAAACTTAGGTGAGGAAATAACTTGGAATTGGATTATCTCATGGTGAAGGGCCCCTACGGCCATGGACAATGGAACAATCTCATGAGTCACATGGACAGGCTGTAGAGGTCTCCCGTCAAGAGACTCAATGGCAAGTGGAGTGTCACGTAGCTGCAGCGGAATTGAGTGCTTCGATATAAAGGCAGCATCAATGAACAGGCCTGCAGCCCCAGAGTCGATTAGAGTGTGTATCGCGACGGATGACTCAACCCAAGACAGGGTAACCGAAACCAGGGGAAACTTGAGACGAAACAACGCCACCTAAGGTCTGTCCGTGACAGGACCTCAAGGTCCGGGCGTTCCCTGGACGGGTAGGACAAGACTTCAAAAGTGACCAGCCTGGCCACAATAAAGGCACAATCTCTCCCTCCTTCTAAGGGCTCTCTCATCCACAGAGAGACACGTGAAGCCCAAGTGCATGGGTTCATCTTCACAGACCGACTCGGTACCAGGAGGCATGAGAGGTGAGGGAGGCAAGGGTGGGATTGCAAAGCTTAGAGACAAATGTACAGGAGGCTTGCACCAGCACTCCTTAAAAGAGAGTCTTTCTCTGAGTCTGGAGTCAGTGAGGATGGCAAATGTGATCAACCTCTCCAGCTCAGTGGGTATATCTCGGGTTGCTATCTCATCCTTGATGTTATCCGAGAGACCATGAAAGAAGGCAGCCACGAGGGCCTCATTGTTCCAAGCAACCTCTGCTGCCAGAGTACAGAATTCAATGGCGCAGACCTACGTGCACACGTAGACCTAGGTGCACTTGCAGACCTAAGTGCACTCGCAGACCTACGTGCACTCACAGACCTACGTGCACCCACAGATCTACGTGCACTCACAATACACAAATACACAGTACACAATACACAAGTACTAACAATCCACACACACTACTCAGATAACACTCAGGTACTCACACTACACAGGTACTATGAGGATATTACCATATTTGTTGAACATCATACCCACTAATTTAATGGGGATACTCCTAGATGATTAGGGATTATACATTGCCCAGTTAACTGTTAAACTAGCTTCCTGACTATATTTTATTCTATTCATAATTTACACGGCCCTCAGCATTCTCCCTTCTCCCGATCCCCTATCCCACAGCCCACAGAATCCTTGTACTCAGTGAACCTCACAGTACTCACCAGTTACTCACAGTAGTCACCAGTTCCTCACAGTACTTCACAGTACTCACCAGTTATTTACAGTACTCCCCAGTTACTCACAGTACTCACCAGTGACTCACCAGTTACTCACAGTACTCGCCAGTTACTCACAGTACTCGTCAGTTACTCACAGTGCTCACCAGGTACTGACAGTGCTCCTCAGTTACTCAGGATACTCACAGAACTCCCCAGTACAGTACTTCCCGATTACTTACAGTACTCACTAGTTACTTACAGTACTCACAGTACTCCCTGCAGTCTCCTACAGGGCTTGTCAGCGCCTGCAGCCTCTCTCGGTCAGCGTGCCTCTCTCTGCACCCGCTGCCTCTCCCAGTCTGGTACACATTTACCCGCCCCCTCTCCAGGTCTGGGACTCATTCACCCTCGCCTCTCCCGGTCTGACTGTCACACTCCCTCTCAGTCCTGCACCTGCCACCTCCTCTGGTCTGCCTGTCACACTCCTGGTCCTGGGGTTCTGCGCGAGCCGCCTCTCCCGGTCTCAGTGTGGTGTCACTGTCCAAGTCTCACTCAAGCTCCACAGTCCCACTGGTTTTGTGCCTGCTGCCTCTCCCAGTCTCAGTGGCTGTCACAGGCTCACACCAGCTTACTCCCACCCCCCGCATTCTCAGCATGTCTCTCTCAGCACTTCTGCTCAGTGTGTCTCTCTCAGCATTTCCACAATGTGTGGAAGCATGTGTGATGAATTTGTATTTTTTTTTTCAATAATTTTGGTGTCACTACACTCACAACATACTGTAGTAATTTTGTTGAGGTCTTTTACTATCTTCAGTCAGACTGTTGAGTTGGAATGGTCTGGAGTGAAAATAGACACAAGGAACTGCCTTGACAGGGGCTAATGTTAAGCCCAAAACCTTCATGCCAAAGCAAGGGTCAGCCTGTGAACTTTAGAGCCCAAATGTGGGAGCAGAGAGTCTGGAGTTTGTCCAGACCAGGCCCAGATACTTTAAGTAGTGAGGTGGTTGCAGCACTGATTCCTGGAAACTTTAGGGGCCCCGAAGACACAGTCTTTTGGACATTGACAGACAGGGATGTCCTGAGAATGAAGCAGGGAAATAACAGGGGCTAGCAACAAGGTGAAGACCTGAGGGGAAGCAGACAGGCCAAAGGTGAGGGCAACAAATTAATTGTGACAACCCAGCAAAATACAGGTAGCATTAAATCACCATGAAGATGGGGACAGGCAAATGGGCATCTTCAATGTCCATAGAAGCCAGAAAGGCCTCCTGGATGGAGTGAGGGATGACTGACATTGAGGTAAGTGTTGAGAAACTTCAATATTAAAATAGGTTAAATGCTCCCACTATATTTTGAAAACAGTAAAAAAGACTGAAGAAAACAGCCTCCTTCTCCAGAATCAGGGTTACAATGCCTGCAGATAGGAGCTGCGCCAGAGCAGCATGGAGATCCACCTAGTCTTTGCAGGATCAGTGCTCAGGTACGACAACATGAATCAGTTTAGAGGAAGAGAATTACATTCTAGCTTGATACCACTGAACCCAAATGTCTGAAATATCCTGAGACCAGGCAGGACACAAAAGCTAACAGAGCACCCCCTCACAGTCCTACAAATAGGGGCATCCCCTCAATGTGAGGAGGACCTACTTATAGTTGGTAAGATATTTAAGGATCAAGGGGTCCATAATTTACGGTGGACTTAAGTTCAATGCTGGTAAGATTCTTGTAGGAAAGATTTTGCCTTCCAAAGTGGCCATGAGTTATACGGATCAGCCAGTTCTGATGGCTGGGTCAGGCTAATGCCGTGTACACACGGGCGGACTTTTCGACAGGACTGGTCAGACAGGACGAATCCGTTGAACAATCCGACCGCGTGTGGGCTTCATCGGACATGCAGCGGACTTTTTCGGTCGAAAATCAGATGGACTTTAGATTTGGAACATGTTTCAAGTCTTTCCAACGGACATCAGTCCGGTCAAAAAATTTGCTCGTCTGTATGCTAGTCTGACGGACTAAAACCGACACTAGGGCAGCTATTGGCTACTGGCTATGAACTTCCTTATTTTAGTCCAGTGGTATGTCATCACGTACGAATCCATCGGACTGTGATCGTGTGTAGCCAAGTCCGTTGGTTCGAAAGTCTGTTGGAAGTCCGGCAAAAGTCCGTCGGAAAGACCATCGGACCTTTGATGCCGAAAAGACCGCCCGTGTGTACACGGCATTAGGATTTCTGACATCAGCTCATCGGCCCACTCCTAACAGGTCCACACACTGCGTGGCTGCATCAAGCAGTCTCCATATAACCATTTTGTTGGTCCTTAGGTGGTTCTGTACAAAACAGAACATACAATTGTGCATCTCTATGTAGCTCACAATATATACTATCAGAAGGAAAAAGTTGTATCTCCTTGCAACTAATATTTTGGATTTTATTAGAGATAAAACATATTCCCTTTGATCTTAAAAAAATTACAATGATTGCAGACAGTTCAGAATCTCAGTGTGTACAGTTCTATTTTCCCCTGCTGAGTTGTGCAGCTGACAGATCTAAAATTGCCCACCGTTATCTGCACACAAGCCTACAGGACATTAGCAGCTGGGTGTTAGTTCCTTCGATCTATTCCATGCTACCTATTCAAATTCAAATTGTGGACATCTGAATTAGTACCTACTGAATTAATAAAATATCTCTAATATCACTGAATCAAGAAAAACCCTCTGATATCATACCACTTTTTATATCTAATCTTACAGTATATATATAATATACAGTATATATTAGATATAATATAGTATATGTATAATACACATTAAAGTGTCTTTCCAGGAAAGAATGATAAAGTCTCTTTGCAGGTTCTTGTAATACATCCAAATTGAGATAATCTTCCTTTTTCATCCTCGGTTATTGTAAAAACAAATTACTTGTTGATCATGCAATTCCTATTAATCTGACTGCATTTTTTGTCTTGGACCAACAAAGCTAGTCACCTTCTCTTGAAATGGCTGATCCCTGTGTAGCCATGAGCCGGCTATCTTTATTTGAAATCAAGAGACATTGTGCAGCCTTACTGTTGTGGAGCAGTTTCCCTCTAGTGATTAGTTTGGACTCTCTGCTGTCATTTCCTGATTGTGGTGACTGAGCAAAGCAAAGCATCTTGGGACATATAGTTCAGGAAGCTGGGGTTTCACTTCTAGTAGGGCTTTTTGGAACTACAAAAAAAAAAAAAAACCTAAAGCAGCGCTCTGAGATCCAAGGTATGGTAGTCAGAGAACCAGGCACTAGTCACCATGAAAAAAAATGAGACAATGTTTATTCCATCATGGACATGATGAGCTGACGTGAATTCTAAAAATAAAGTCTAAGATTCAGCTGGGAAACAAGTATAAAAACAATGGTGTGATGTACAGTTAAGAATTGGTCAAGTTACCACAGGTGACCTCAGATGGGGGAAGGGGTGAACAGTCATCCGGAAGGCTCGCTGGTATAACATGGGGGCACCAATGCACATGCGCTTTGTCAAAGACTGCTTGGTACTACAACTACCAGACTGCTGGGAGAGAAGAACAGACTGCTGGGAGAGCTGATAAAAAGGCTGTACTAGGTCGCAAACACTCTCTTGGGACCCTGGCCTGGATCTGCAGGCAGAGACTTTGTGTCTGTATGTGCTGTGGTGGAGTCACGGCCTGTGCAAGGAAGTCACCACACGTGTATCCTAGGGACATCTGCCGGCAGCACTGTTTTACTGTCCAGCGGCAGCCTGGAGGCCGTTTCTGCTCCATCTACACCATGGTTGCAGCTGATCCAGGTGGACTGCGGTGCAGTGTGACGGAGGTCAGATGCCATTCCTTGAGCCAGGACCCTGAGGGAGATCCTGTAAAGCCACCATCATTATCATCAGCATCATCAATTACAGTATCAGTGAGCGGCACCTGTTCATCCAGCTACATAGAAAAATTTGGTAGCCTAGGCTACCAAATTTTTCTATTCAAATATTTCTGGATGATGGTACAAGTCCCTATCAATCCCTACTCTATTACTCACCTTAGAGGCCCTATTCATTTTCTACATCCAGCTACATAGACACTGTATACAGACACCATTGTGTTTATTCACCTTGCTGGTACCTGTAGTACCACAGGATACAAGTTCATCCAATCACATGGACATTGTATACAGACACCATTGTCTTCATTCACCTTGCTGGCACCTGTAGTACCACATGGTACAATACCTTTAAGCAAATTACCACAGTAATCACTTTGTACTCAATTAACACAGGAGGGTTCTGCCGTCTTTGCTTGCTAAACCATGCCAGTTGAATTGCTTTGCTCTGCCATTCAGGATTTCTCTTAATACAATTCTCCTAAGTGCTAACTGAAGACCAAAGGACTTCCTCTTTTTAACAAGGAACTACACATAACTTCCCCCCTAACCATAAGGGATTTCTTTTACTGCACTCATAAAAACTGTATTCACCTGAACTCTGTTCTTAACCACTTGCCAACCAGCCGCCGCAGTTGTACTGCGGCAGTATGGCACAGCTGGGCTCCCGCGGTCTTTTGTGACACACCGAGAACCAGGATGTGTGTGTAAACACACAGTTTCCAGTTCACTGAGGGGAGAAGAGACTGATTGTTCATAGAAAGTATGAACAGCGATCTGTCATCTCCCCTAGACAGTCCCATGCCCCCTTCAGTTAGAACACAGAAAGGGAACACAGTTAACCCCTTTAACCCCTTCTCTGCCAGTGACATTTTTACAGTAATCAGTGCATTTTTATAGCACTGATCACTGTATAAATGCCGATCGTCCCAAAAATGTGTCAAAAGTGTCCGACATGTCCGCCATAATGTCGCAGTCCCAATAAAAATCGCAGATCGCTGCCATTACTAGTAAAAAAAATAATAAAATAAAAAAATGCTATAAATCTATCCCCTATTTTGGCCAGGAGAGCGTTGAGGGACCTGTGGGCAGCAGGCGTAAACTAGATAAGAGGGCATATAGAGGAACTGATGCCCTCCATGTTATTCTTGCAGCCACTGAATGCCTGCTTTTCCTCCTTTACCACCTGCAGGCATTCAGTGGCTGCAAGAAGAAAATGGAGGGCATCAGTTCCTCTATATGCCGCCCCCTCCTATACAGGTTTAGAGGGAAGCTGCATGGGCCCCCTGGAGTATGAGGCTGGGTTGCAGTGGTGACCCCTGTAGTTACACCGCTGCAGTGGAGAAAAAAAAATTCTGGCAGGTTGAAGGAGCAAAGAATGGAATGCTGGCAAGATTCTGAGGCTGTGATCAGGGCCATCTTTAATATTGATTGGACCCTGGGCAAAAATTTTCTTGGGCCCCCCCAATGCAATTTCGCTCTTCACCTGCTCTGAGACATAAAATAAATAGCAACTGGACTCAAAATCAGTTTACTGTATCAGATCAGGCAGCGATTGCGATTGGTTACCAGGGGTTACAGTATATCATTACTGCTTACTGACTGGTTGCTAGAGGTTACAGCACACATTATGGCTCACTGATTAGTTGATAGAGATTACAGCACATGATTTCTGATTGTTGATTGGTTGCTAGAGATTACTGTACAGTAATACTGCTCACTGATTGGTTGCTAGAGGTTACAGCACACCATCTACTCAATCTCCTCACTGCCTGCACACCATGGACTTGGGTGGTGAGCGGACCCATCAATAGACAGAAAATTTCAAGGGATTCTAGAACTTCGGGGATCAGTGGCAGTGCTGGGGGGAGGGGAGGGTGTGATCAATGGCAATGCTGATTTTTTTTACTGACTACCAATATAAAGAGGAGTTTCAACACTGGCCACCACTGTAATAGGGGTTTACACTGGCCACCAATATATTAGGGGTTTACACTGGCCACTAATGTAATAGAAGCATTCACAGTACCCACCAATGTAAGGAGGGATTTACACTGACTACTAATGTAAGGGGAGCATTCACACTGGCCACTAGTGTGAATGAAAGGATTCTACACCAAGCCCCAATGTAATGAGAATATTTACACTGACCACCAATGTAACTGAGACATGTAGCCTGTGTTCACATGTGTGTGTTGGAAACACATGCAAAATCGCTTTCCTGATACCACAGAAATGTGCTGCCCTTTAATAGATATACAGCAGTGCCTCCGCACCCCCAAAGCTCCCCCATTGTCTCCACTCCAATCCTCCCCCCCTTTAACTCTACCTGCCTCATCTGCTCATCTTTGCACCCACCTTCCTTACCTCCTTGCTCACCTGTGCACCAAAACTGTATGTCCTTCTCTGCCTACCTCTGCACACCCCACACTACTCCCCCCCCCCCACCACCAATTTGATTACCTTTGCAGAACAGGCTGATGGTAGGCTTAATGACCACAGTTGCAGGCAGGACTTTCAAGCATGCCCCTCCCCAGTGGCCAGAATTCAGTATAGGTGATGGTGGATAGGACCTCAGGGGGACATGATATGCATAAGAATGCTACCTTTATTTACATATCAATGCAGCCGGAAACTGCTATTTACATATAAATGCTGACACTATTTACATAACAATGCCGATTATTTACATGTAAACACGGTCTGCAGGTGAGTCATCCGTACACAACAATAGGGCAGAGCTGGGCAGCATTAGTAGCAGCACTTCACACTGAGATATCAGGGCACAGCACAGGACTAAAACTTCAAGGGACAAGGGGATTTAAAGCAGGATATTTGGTAAGTATGAGGCAACTGCTTTGGGCCCCACAACAATGCAGGGCCCAGGGCAGCTTCCCCTTTTGCCCTACCTTAAATACGGCCCTGGCTGTGATAGTTGCAGATGAGAGATGGGCCACTGCTGAGAGGATTGCTTAGCATACAGAGGGGTTAAGAAGACTAGTAGGTGAAAAAGTGGCAGAACATGAAAGGCTCCTGCCGACCCTTATCTGCCAACTGTCCTCTGCACAGTGCACTGAGAGGCTTGCTCGCTCCAGGCTTACACACACACTGAGTTTCTAAGAAGTGCTGACAGTTCAGCACAGAACTCTGGCTGACAGGATTTTAACCCCAAAGGATCTGTCATGTTGTTGAGTGTTTTGCATTTTACTTGCATTTCTACCATCTCTCCGTTTTGTTTGTGCACTGCAGTCTGTCTCAGAAGTTTCTTCTGCATGCCGCTGCCTGGCTGGAAGGAGGAGGAAGTTAAATCTCCTCTGCTGTGATGAGTCTCTGCCTCTCTCCTGCTCATGACATCACTGGTTGCTACATGCCAAGCGGGCAGCAGGTAGCAACCAGTTTGGGCACTGAGCCAGTGGCGGTGGTGAATAAAGTAAAAAGGTTCTCTGCCAGCTAGGGGTCCACCACAGGCTGGGACAGTGAGAGACAGAGACAATGCAAAGGCTATTTTAGGGGGCATTAGATCGACCCAGGGCCGGGGGCAATTCCGGGACACTGCATTGTCCCAGAATTAAGGTGCCCGTGACCCAGGACAGACTTGCTAATTGTGGGATTGTCCCAGGCACCCTAGGCAACATATGTGAAAACAAGGGTTTGATAATATCTGATTGTTCTTTATATTTGATTATCACACATTGTTTATTGCTGTTGCTGCTTTTACCACTAGTGACATGTTTGCCTGAGATATATCCATAAAGTGCAAGCTCGTGTTGTTCACCTTTGAATGCCTTTATCATAAAAGTAAACAAAGCTAAATTGGTTCATCATATTTACGTATGTTTTTCATTATCACTGCTATTGATAAAAAATCTCTGAACCCAGGTTGTCAGAGGTGGTGAAGGACTTGCAGGGTCAGGGCAACCAGTGGGGTACTGATTTAACTAGCGGCCCTCACGGGAGTAGCGCTACACCCCCCTCTGTTGTGGGCAACCTAAAGAAGTGCCGCTTAATTATGTATGTTTACAGCGCATACAGCATAGATGCTTCCATCACTGCTCATGCTCTTCCATTGTTCACTAAGCTATAGCACTGCTCAGGCAATCAGTGGAAGTCTGAGGTAGGGACATCAGTTCCTGTTCTGATATCAGTGTTGAGGGGAAACCTCTGCCCACCACTCACCAGGAAAAGGTCACATACCAAGGCTTAGTGACACTATTCTGCTGATTTTGACAATCAGTAATAAAACAATATTTGAGGTAACATTAGGGCTGTTGGTGAAAGGATTACTTTCCATCTACATAAAACTGAAACTGCATTTTTTTCTGCATTATGTGTATTTCTCTGCTTATTTTAATACCAAAAGACTCAATTAAGGACTAGCATGTGTTATAAAAAATTGCAATGTAGTTAAAAAGTTATTGTTGAGTAAACCAATCCATAACAAAATTTCACAATTTGGCCTGGTCAGAAAGGTCTTGATTACCCCAGGCAGTGGTGGGACAAGGTATTTCAGTGCCCAGGGCGAGGATGCCAAAATGCGCCCCCAATGCAGAGCAGGGGGCGGAGCTAGTAGAAGCATTTGCCGCACACATAAACATATGTGATGGTTGCAGAGTGCAGGAGTATTACTATTTACATTTGTGATTGGTCATCACAACGATCACAAAGCACACATCCAATTAGATTGCTTTGATGACGACTTGGTTTGCCGCCAATAATGAGTATCCTGGCTGCCCAAAGGTGATTTTTGAAAATTCTAAATGATAAGATGAGAATAAAGATAACAGGGAAAACAATTGTCATTGTTAGTACTTATGCACAAGAACACAATGCTGTAGGTGAGCATACACTATACAATCTGATTGTACAATCTCTGCACAATCACTTTTAGATTTACCAAAATTTTGTAATATATGGACAAACCCAAACAATTAATTTAAGTAGTATCCAATCAGGCAGGACTTTGTACTACATAGTTGGTGGTAGATCCAAAAGTTATTGTACAATCAGATTGTATACTGTATGGTAAACTGTAGGCTGGATAGATGCATCAGTTTTTTTTTTTAGTCCATGTCTGATCAAAAAAAACTGAGCAGATCCACACAACTAAGGTGGATGAGGGAATCCTTTCCACTGAGACATCTATGTCAGCCCTGCAGATCAAAGGAAACAATTTTGCTGGTTTGAGAGAAGTTGATCATTAAAAATGTACTTCACCTTTAGCAGGAATGGCCATAGATGGATTGAAACGTATCTATCGGGTCATTGCTGGACCAGTCACATTTCCATCCATCTATGGCCAGTTTTATTAGCTCCTGTGTAAAATCCCTGTTTTATTATACCTGGGGAGTTGGGGAGCTCACTAAGTCTTGTAATGGAAATTTGTAAGTTCTGTATATAATTGTATTCTATTTTGTATGTATTGCACACTACCCTTAATGTGATACCTATGTAATCATGTGCATAAAAACCTTCAATTGCAGAGCAGACATGCATTGTTAGAGCTCCACACCGCTGAGGAGAGAAGAGAAGGACAAAGCGGAGCCTGCAGGCTCAAAAGGTATCCATTTGAACCTTTTTGCCCCAGGGAACAAACTGTGAAAGTTTGGGCAGGAAATATGGTACTGGGAGGAAACCGTGGCAGAAATAAAAATCACCTCACAAAGAGCTCACAGGCACTCACTGCAGCTGAAGCAGCTCCAGTCACCTCACAAGATACAGCATCAGGGCGCTCTCACAGACAGAAAATGTCACAGCAAGACTCTCCATTTGAGTCAGATACAGAACAAATCCTCTCACAAACTTCTCCACAAGCCTCCTCAGTATCCCCAGTAATATTATTACAATTTGAAAAGATGCTTCATAAGGCTTTAAAACAAACCTCAGACCAAATAACAAAAAGCCTAACCAAAGAAATAAGAGAGCTGGGAAACCGCACCGCAGCCTTAGAAATAAAAATGGATGAAACTGAAATTACAACCCAAGAAAATATAACAGAATTGGAACAATTAAAAAAAGAGAATTTAATACTTCAAACTAAGCTCGAAAATTACGAAAATAGAGCCAGACGTTCAAACTTGCGCATAAGGGGAATACCTGAAACTGTGACAGACCTGCAATCTACTATTACTGCTCTATTACAAGAACTAAAGCCAGATATCCCTATTGAACGTTTAGAACTGGACAGAGTACACAGAGCCCTCACAGCCAAAAAGAAAGATGGACCCCCACGTGATATAATCACAAAATTTCATTATTACAGAACGAAAGAACAAATACTAATTGCTGCAAGAGAAAAAAAGGAACTTAATTTTCAAGGACACAATTATCAAATTTTTGCTGACTTATCCCAACTTACTATTACTAAAAGACGATCCATGAAACCACAACTAATGGAACTGCAACGCCACAACATTATGTATCAATGGGGCTTCCCCTTTTCAGTCAGATTTAACTACCAAGGTACAATTTACAGAAGCAGATCAGCAGATGAACTACAACAAACCCTTTTAAAATTAAATCTGACAGAACCCACAAGCAGCAACACTCCCACACGCAGAAGAATGGCATCATCTTCACCTTCAGGCAGCACCCAGAAAATTTCAGAACAAAATGGGAATCATCATTCTCACAAAAGAGGCCGTTATGCCACATCATCCATGGACCAAGAAGATTCAATGGACTGACATCCTAATTCCTGATATCTCTTCATTTATTATACTAAGAGATGGTTCTCTATAAAAAACCTATATTTATAACTGAATGTAACTGCATTCTGATAGTCACACACTGTGTGGGATCATGTTACATTCCAGTTATATTTCTTATTAATTCTGATTCATATAGCCTTAGAATATATAAGTGAAATAAGGAAATTCTTGTTCAGTTATATATTATCAGGTAATAACAATATATTTATTACTTTTTAGGACAAATATGTTCAATAATCCAGAAGTAATGGAAGCTTTTTCTTTCTTTTCTTAAAACAAATATATTATTACCTAACTAGTCCCTAGAATTATGTTTTTGTTTATTCTAATCTGAAGCAATACAACCTCAATTTTATGAGTTAACATATCTAAACAGTTACATATGAATAAAATATGTAATTGTTTACTCTAAAAGGGTTAAAATCCCAAAATAATTCAAACTATCTTCATCAATACCAAAGTTATTAACAGTACCTTTCTAACTAAATTATTTAGCCTAGGGCAAGACTAACCATATACAACCACCCTGGAATAAATAATTTCAACAAAAACTATATTCTGCACTCCGATTAATGAAACATCATTTTGATGTCTTTTGACATAGCACTTCTCTCCTGTAAGCGGAAGATCCGTGTACCCCCATTAGCCCTCCTCATTCTCCCAACCATATTATGTGGGAGTGTGACGAAGGCACTTATTCCCCTGAGAGAGATATTTATTCTCTTTCACGGGTAAATTGTGATTACTTGCAAAAAATAATTTATACAATGTATCATCTAATCTCATATGTTTTTGTTTACTCTTTACTCCAGAATTCACTGGTTTCTTTTCTATCTATTCATCTCTTCAGTCCACACAGGTTGATCTGCGCAGTCAGCTCTGCATAACAAAAAGTAAGTCAAAACTATTTGATCTATTGCCATGACACCACTGAATATACTTTCCCTGAATGTTCAGGGAATAAATGTCCCTCAAAAAAGGACCAAAGCCTTCCGTACTTTCCATAACAAGAAGGCTCACATAGTATGCCTCCAAGAAACACACTTCACCAAAGATTCTACTCCAAAATATATTTCTCCTTTTTATCAACAAATTTACACGGCTTCTGCCTGTACCAAGCAAAGGGGAACTCTAATTGCATTTCACCGATCCACACCATTCACCTTATCATCAGAAATTAAAGACCCAGAAGGTAGATACCTGATACTCATGGGTTATATAATGGATACAGCAATCACGGTGATTTCCTACTACGCTCCTAACAAACAACCTACACCATTCCTCTCACATATATTACAAGTGATTAATACACACAAAATAGGAACAGTGATAATGTGTGGGGATTCGAACCAGGTCCTTCTCCCATTTCTAGATAAATCACCTTTTACACCATCCAAAATAACCTCTAGATTACCTTTTTCTCAACTTCTTTCCAAATACAATCTGGTAGATTCATGGAGAGAAAGTAACCCAATGAAAAAGAAATTCACTTATTTCTCGCACCCTCATCAAACCTTCACCAGAATAGATCATATTTTTCTAACAATAGGAATGATACCAGAAATTATTGCATCAGATATAATTCCGATTCCGTGGTCTGACCATAATGCAGTATACACTACTATAGCCTCAGCCATACCAAAAGCGCATGACCCAACGTGGTACTTACCGGACATAATGCTCAAACACCCACTACATCAGATGGCCATTGAACAAGCTTTAAAGGAATACATATCAATTAATAATACAACAGACATTTCCCCAATAACACTGTGGGAAGCTCATAAGCCTGTCTTGCGTGGTACAATACAAAGACAAATGGCACTATTTAAACGGGAACGCAAAAATCTAGCAAAAAAATTAGAACTCAATTTTAATGCAGCCTACATATCATTTCAAGATAATCCATCTCAGAGTACAAAATCTCATCTGGAAAAATCTAGATTGGAATACGATCTATTTCTCACTGAGTCAGTTGATAAATCCCTCAAACGCTCCAAACACAATTTCTACATGAATACAAACAAACCAGGTACATATTTGGCTCGGGCATTAAATTCAACTAACAAATCTTTCAAACCAATACGTTTGAAATTATCAAAAAATGTTTACACTTGTAATCCAGTTAAAATAGTCCATAAATTTCACTCACATCTCGCAACTTTATACAAGACAAACAATGAATTTAATCCTACAGAGGCTGAATCCTTCTTCTCAAAAATAACCTTACCTGAGTTATCTCAGAATCAAAAAAGCAGTTTGGATGAGCCTATAACTATAGATGAAGTTGCTAACGCCATAAAAGACCTAAAACTTAACAAAAGACCAGGCCCAGACGGCTACTCGGCTTTATACTATAAAACATTCTCAGAAATACTCTCTCCCATTCTCACTGAAACTTTTAACAAACTTCTAGATGGACATTCTTTTCGGCAGGAAACACTAATGGCAATTGTTTGTATGATCCCAAAACCCCTTTCTGATGATACTTCCTGTGTGAATTATCGGCCTATCTCTCTGTTAAACCTCGATATTAAATTATTAGCAAAAATAATAGCAAAACGCCTCAATAGCATTATAGGAAAATTAATACATAGAGATCAAGTAGGCTTCATGCCAAATAGACAGGCAGGCGATAATATACGCAGGGCAGTGTTATTGGCACATATTGCTAAAAAACGGAAAATCCCTTTATGTTTTCTATCTCTCGATATTAAGAGGGCATTTGACACAGTATCCTGGCAATATATGCAATATTCATTACAAAAATGGGGTTTTGGACCCCACTTTTTAACATGGATCAAAGCATTATATAATAAACCCAAAGCCTATATAAAATATGCTGGATACAAATCTGAAGCCTTTAATATCGAAAGAGGTACCCGACAGGGTTGCCCATTATCTCCTTTATTATTTGCCCTTATACTCGAACCCATGGCCCAATACATCAGAACAAACCAAACTATAACTGGCATTGAAGTAGGAGGTATTACACACAAATTATGTATATTTGCAGATGATATATTACTTTTTCTATCATCACCACAGGTCTCTGGTCCTAACTTAATACCAGCTCTTGATGGATTTGCAGCCCTATCCGGCTTTATGATTAATCCTAAGAAATGCCTAGTGCTTAATATTTCACTCACAAACATGGAATTGATCCTGGCTAGGGCAGCACTCCCATTCACATGGGCAGAAAAATCAATCCCATATCTTGGAATTCATTTAACAGCATCTCATTCTGACTTATTCTCAACCAATTATCCTCCTGTATTAAGACAGATCACAAATCTAATAAAACAATGGTCGCAACTTCCTTTATCCTGGATAGGGAAGATTAATGCAATCAAAATGACTATTCTACCCAAATTGCTTTATCTATTCAGAGTCCTCCCTATTCCAATTCCTTCCTATTTTTTGAGAATAGTACAAAAAAGAGCAACTTCGTTTATATGGGGCTCTTCTAAACCACGTATACCTATACAGACACTACATCTTCCCAAAAATAAAGGAGGCCTGGGATACCCTAATTTTACTAACTACTACAGAGCAGCACATTTGGCCAGTCTGACCAAATACCATGCAAAACAGGAAATCCCATTATGGGTATTTATAGAGGCTTCAGAAAATGACCCTCTATTAATATCAAATTTATTATGGCTTGATCCTAAAGACCGCTTTAAAATTCATAATCCCATAACTAAACACTTCTTATCTCTCTGGGATAAACTAAAAACCAAATATCAGTTACAATCTCCACACAATCCTCTCCTTTCTTTTATCAGAAATCCGGCCTTTTATCCGGCATGGATCTACCCAAATTCTTTTAAAGCTTGGACAACATCAGGCATTCAGACACTAAATGACTTCATAGTATCTAAATCATTCCTTTCATTCCCATCGCTTAGAGAAAAATATGATCTACCAAACTCTGAGATATTTAGATATCTCCAAATCAAAAATTTCTATACACCATTCCTAAAGGGGGATACACCATTATCCCAATTATCCATTTTTGAATCAATCTGTACAAAAGATCCATTTGCTAAAGGTACAATTTCATCACTTTATAATCAATTATATGGAGTAGCAATTCTTAATAGACCCTCTTACGTTCAGAGGTGGGAGGAGGACCTGGGACGAACTTTAGAAGACACGGACTGGTCTAATATATGGCTCACATCTAAGTCATCTTCACCCAACATCTTAGCACTGGAGACAAATTATAAAGTCCTAACTCGCTGGTACCTTGTACCCGCTAGAGTGGCAAAATATTCACCTAATACCTCAACTCTTTGTTTTCGAGGATGCCCAGAAATAGGCACATATTTACACATATGGTGGACGTGCCCAGTAATCCAAACCTTCTGGAAGGAAGTCTTCGTGATTGCATCTAAAATAATTAAAAAAATAATACAACCAGATCCATATTTAACTTTACTTAATCTAAAACCGGAATGGTTAACACTCTCTCAATTCAAACTTATGATCCAACTAATAACGGCTGCAAAACAAACAGTGGCCAAGGCATGGAAATCTCCTACATTGGTACTAGCAGAAACAATTCACAGAATGAATAATACAATGTCCCATGCTAAGATGGTAGCCATCGATCAAAATCAAATTCCAAAATTTGAAAAACTTTGGCATCCTTGGATAAAACAACAGTTCCTGTCAAATTTCAATGACTCTGTCCTGTTGCCATGGTAACAGATTAAATGACTTACAGAGACACCCATTCTAAGGCTTCAAAGAGAACTAAAAAGAATAATAAACTGACGAGCGGGACAACCTTGTGGACCATACCTCTTCCTTTCAACCCTTTTTCTTCTTTCTCTTTCCTTTTCTCCACCTTACGATTAAAGCTCATTATCAGAATTTATTTGACCTATATACACTCTACTTGTAAACAATATGTATAGTAGGTATAAATCATTTAAATACCTACAAAAGTAACTAAGGAAATGATATATATCTTTAATTTAGGTTTACGTGAACCCAATGTTTAATATTTGAAATTTCATGATATTTACCTATATAAACCCTACTGTAAAACAATGAGCTTACTTTATAGATCCTTGTAAACTTACTTTATGTATCTTTATAACATTGTATACTCAATAAACTTCTTTTGACAAGGAAAAACCTTCAATTGCGTCATAATAAAGCAGAACAGTAATTTGGAAAGATGCTAAGCGTATATTTTGTGTCTGTTCCCTACTGCAGTAGTTATTATTAATTTGGAACCACTAATCAATATGACGATAGGAGTTGCCTATCATCAATTTAACCAAGTCAGCATGGCGAGCCAGCCAGGAGGGGATTCCAGGTGACCCCGAGTATCTGAAACAAGGAGCTTGAAACGATCTGGGAATTTCTGATAATCAGCCGGCTGAGGTAAGCCTTTTGCTTACATTTGAGTTATCAGACTTCCTTGATCGGTAAGGCATTTTCGGGACAAAGGGTACCTATTTTACTCCCCTTAATCGAACTGTATTGATTGGTGGTTATATGTTATGTTGTCCCTGTCTATTGTCCATCGGAGTGTTATAGATAAGAAAGGGAAGAATAGTGCTGTTCACAGGTATATGTAGTACATCTGCTAGATAAAGTAGTTTAGAGGGAAGAGGCACATGTAGAGAAGACTGGCCAGTCATTGGCATTAAATTAAGCAAGGGAATGAAGGGTAAGAGACCCTCAAAAATGCCCAGCGCAAGAGGAGCGCTATATATGAACCGAAGGTGCGGTTCCGCCTATACTGAGCCCCTAGATTAATGGTTAAAGTGGACAGGGATCCACAATGGCTAACTGGGTTACCAAGGTCCACAGGGACTAACTAAGAATCATGCAGAGTAAATGGCTAAAGAAACAGCTATGTGAGCAGGATGGATCAAGGCTGACATTAACATTAGACAGAAAGGGACTTTTTGATTTTAAGTTGTGGGATGAATTTGGGGTCAGGCACTACAACTAGTACAGTCAGAAACAGAGAAATGAGAATTAAAACAGAATACTTTATATGTTGTCAGAGAGGGAAGATGGGATGAGCACTCTGGCTGCCCATCTGATCATAGAAGCTAGATATAAAAGATATCTGAACAAAATAAGGAAAGCAGAATTTAGGCAGGGAAATATAAATGAGAGTTAAAAGGAAGTGAGGGAATGATATGCATGTGTTGCGTACAAATGGGAAAAATGTAAGCGATTTTAGAGATATATTCGTGTATGTGTGAATGCTGGGAGCTTTAGTTCTATCCCTTGTGTGTGTCATGTATGCAGATGTGACCCCCTCCTTTGTGCTCTCCTGAAAGAATGTGGCTGGGATGAGAGGTCAGTGATAAGCTGGAAGGACACCATGCCAATTGCAGTTTTTTTAGACAAAACATTTATAACAAAATGTGCCGGGTTAATTAATCTAATGGTAAACAATGTGATCACAATTATTTTTTGAATCTGTTTTCCAGACATGGTAAAATGAAGGTTACATTTAACCGTGTATTACACAAATTTAATATCCTTTGATAGTGGAAACAGTGCATTTAAAAAAGGAAATTAAGTAAAATTAAGTAATAATGAGTAATCATTTCTAATATGAGTTTAACAATTTTATTAATAATATAGATATATTGATTTGGAATACAGCTGCCATAATATTTAACAAAGCCAAGATGGATGGGATACATAAGAAGTTTTTCTACAAAGATGACATTTTAAGGTTTTTAATAATAGCTTGATGTGTGGTCCATGATGTGAGAGTAATAATAAATAAAATTTAAATATAACAGACCCACCACATCAAGTCCACACACCCTGTTAGGATAGATGCCACCTGCAGCCAGTTGTTTTTTAGTTTTTGATGCTTTCTGGTCCATCGTACAGATTCTTGGTAATTTTGTTTTATTTATTTTTATTTTTGAAATCCAAAGAAGAATGTGTGGATTGTGAAATGATGTGCCCCTTTTCCTTGTAAGTACAGTGGTATAAGCAGAAGAATATTTTGGATTTATGGACATCTCTCCATGACCGCAGGGTATTGTTATCATTTATTATAATATTTCTAGGAAAAAGTTGTCTTTTGAAACATGACACTGGAAATCTTACA